>NW_017890618.1:38981-41637 GCF_001540865.1 Ananas comosus | reverse complement strand
GTTTGCAAGTTTAACGGTGTAGAAATATCCAAATCACGTGAAATTTTGATAGAAAATTCTTTATACTATATAAAACAAGATCAATATCTTTGATTTAAAATTTTAATGTCATATTATCACATTTTGTAATATTTTTATTTTCAGCCGTTCATTTTGAGCCCCTTCGTTCACTAGGCAAACGATATCGTAAAATCATAAAATTTATTTTCTAGGTACTTCAAATACTCTAGATCAAGTTTAACGGAGCCGATCAACGATTTGAAAGTCGCAACATCGAAAACGAGCTGGAAGCACGGAAGGCTCCGTGCTTCCGATAGCATAGTAGCCTCACTCTATATATATATATATATTTCCGTAATATATATACATACGATGAATGAACAATTGTATTTAGCCAAAGCATGAATGAGGGCCATCAAAATCATCGTCATCATCATCTAAAATAATGAATATTCCTTTATCTTTCCTAATTTCTAGCCGCACGATTAATTCTTATTTCTCATACAATACTTCCTTTTTCTCTTTTCTTTTCTTTTTTTTTTGAGAAAATTAATTCATTTAGTTTTGTTTCTTTTAGAACGATGGCTATGAGATTGTGCTTTGCATTCAGAGTGTAGTATATTTAAATGCACTTTGGTAAATTCTATATATATATATATATATATAGGGTCCGACTACTATACTATTAATAGGATTGGGACCCTTGTCCTATCAATTCGATTTGAATGATCGGAACTTCAAATTAATAATCGGCACCGTTGAAGTTGATTTACACAATTAGAAATGTTTAGAAACCAAATTTTGTAATATTTAAAAGGCATTATCAAATTCATCTTAAAAGTTGAAAAATGAACGGTCATAAATGAATAACCTTCTTAAAATAAAGGTTAGACTTTCTCAATTCATAATCAGAGTTATCAAACATTATCTAAATAGTATAAAAAATTTTCTATCAAAAATTCAAGCAATTTGGATTGTTCTACACTGTTAAACAAGCAAACAGCTCATATAGGCCGTCTAAAATTATCGATTTTACGACACTATGATCATAATGTAAATAATTTTTAAAATTTATGAAATTTAGTTTCTAGATATTTCAAATACTCTAGATCAACTTCAACGGCTCCGATCATCGATTCGGAATCTCTATCTTCAAGAACAAGTTGATAGGACAAGTGCTCCAATCCTATTAATAGAATAGTAGCCCTAGCCTATATATATATATATATATATATATATATACCAAAAGAAGAGTGTGTGGAGCATCAGACTTTACTCGACTCGACCAGATTTTGCGACGCAAATGTCCTGGACTCCGAGTCAAATTCGGTCAAATTAACTTCGCTGTTGTGGTCGAGTCACTTAAAACTTGGACCGAGTGCGAATTATTTTTGGAGTTACAGGTAATATTACATCACTTGATTTGTAGGATGTTCAAAGAGTCTCAATCATGTCTAAAGAAAATTGATCATTTATCCGCATATCTTATCGCTGGAAAAGTATCAGTAAACGAGTGTATTTGTATCTATCTAAAAATATCCCAATTTTAGTCTCTCTTTCTCTCTCTTGATATATGCTCTTTCTCTCTCTTGATATATGCAACAGGAATAGCAGTGGATATGGATATAGATAGAGATTAGAGAGAGAGAGTGTTGCGAAGATGTGGAGGTGAGGTGTTTTAAAGCTGGCCCATGTGAATGGCTATATGACATGTGTCCACATCTAATTTCCGCCCCATTAATACCAAATCATACCAGTCTCTATAATTAATGATTACATTCTTTTAATTCAACCATCAACTTATTTATTTAAATAAATAAAGATGTATTCAAACCAAAAAACCAAAGGCCTATTCGCATTAAAAAATTTATTAAATTTTAATTTTTATAAAAATAAATTATTTTTTTAGATTTTATAAATTCAATCTGAATTTTTTTAAAAATATTCAAACTACCTCTCTTCCAAAATATATAAAAAATATATATTCATTAAATGCTAAATGTATAAACGAAAATAAAAAAATATTAAAACTTAACTAATCAATTTTTATTATATTTTAAATATGCAAATTAAATAAAAGAGTAATTAGTAATATAATTAAATATATCTAATTATAACTAGTATTATCTATTATATTATTTTATTAATTTTTTCTTTCACCTCTCTTCATCGTAATTGATTTCGGCTCAAATTATGGGACAAAATTAATTATGCTTTTTCGGTAACTCGAATTTCGACCGTATTTTTATTACGGCAAATCAAATTTACGGTCGAAAATAACTTTAACCTTTTCCATTTTTACCCAAGCAAACAAGCCCATAGTGGCTTCCCCAGTTGAATTGCATGTTGACAATCTTGGCATTAAATTTTATAAAGCATTAATTTAGGAAGTGTTCAGCTTTTACATAATAAATAGTTTTTTCAAAAAATATCAAATACGTTTAGAGTTGTCAACGGGTCGGATTCGGGGTGGATTTTTAAAAACCCGAATCCGAACCCGACTCCAAACCCAAGACCCGAGCCTGAACCCGAATCCGAAAATTTGAATCCGAAACAATTATTTCTTTCTTCAATATTTCAAAATATATTATATTAAATCTAAATTTTTAAAATATAAATTTAAATATAACATCAAATTTATATATATATATATATA
>NW_017890618.1:9827-38956 GCF_001540865.1 Ananas comosus | reverse complement strand
CAAATTGATACACTTTAAACCACAGGGTACTAAAGTGAGAAAGTTGGAAACCACAGGGGGGGTTTTTGAAGTTTTCCCAAATATATAAGTAGTATTTTTGAGATAATTTACTATTCTAGGATGTAGGAAAAAAAGAAAAATTTGTGTTCGATTTGATATTTTTTGCATATAAAAAATAATATAGCATAAAATATAAAATAATTAAAATAGTATATATTATACAATTATAGTCAATTATATAAAATACTTCGATATTATTATATAATAACATACTTCAATAAAAATACATGAAAATATATACTTCAAAAATAATAAATAAAAATAATAAAAGACAAATATTTTAGAACATTATATATTTAATATATTTATTATCTTATATAATATTTTATTTTATATTATATGGTATATTATAGGATAACGTATAATATAAATTTATGAAAATAATAAATATAATATAATATAACATAATATAATACAATCATTAATAGTCATTGTAGTACTAATAATATTAACAATAATAATAATTGTCCCTGGCGCATGCAAGTGGCAAATACCGGAGGTTTCAAGTTTGAAGTCTAGCTAGTTGCTTCATATTTTCAACTAAATTTATTTTTTAAAAAAATAAATGAAATGAGTAGTATGCTATTTTTTTCTAAAAAAAAAAAAAAACAAAAAAATCCTATTCCTCTTAAAAAAAATGTAGAATAGTTGTTTTCGGATTATTCTAAAATTACTTAAAATAATGCGGTTTGATCAGAATTGTCATTCTTGTATTTTTTACAGTGTTTAACGGAATAGCAATGATAACTTTCGTTGTTCTTGATTTATACCAAACTGAGTCTAACATTATAGCGACAGGTTGGTTAAGTATATGTTCTATGTGGATCGAATATCTGTTGTTGAAAAATCTTTTTTTGTGTTGTTAATTTGGATCAATTTTTTATGTCATATGGATACATTTTGGTTGATCGAAGGCGCTCATCGCTACTTATTCATTTGCTCGATCTATAACCAAAAATCAACCTTCACTTAGCTAGATCATTATTATATACTAGTTGATTAGGTGATTAGTACTAATTAATAGTTTTGAGTTCATTACTTATGTGATGTTAAAATTTATGGTACTCCACTACTCCAGCAACAAATTATTATTTTATTATAAATCATTAAAGTGAAATATTCTTTACTAACAATTGGGTTAGAGGATTAGGGATTAATATTTTTTTTTTCTTGAGGGAAATCGCGAAGAGCAAAAATTTATTTAAACAAAATGAGGCAATACAAAATTAAAAAAGTCCTAAAAAGAGGACTACATAGTATATTTTTTTATTAGAGAGACCACAATTAACTAATTGATCCACTTGTATAGCATTTCTGGAGAAGCGAGAACTCCATCCAAAACAGAAGGCGTGACATTAATATGAAAATCTGAATTGTATTTGGTATCATATCTTAAAACCCAACTAGGAATGCAAAAGGTATGGAGACTCCGGATTTTATCCAAATTCAAAGCCGAATTTAGTTTTTAGCTGATGCCAAATAGCTATGGTTTCGGTTGTGGGTATAAAAAACTGAAAATCCAAAAGATTCACATGCATTTAGTTATGATATATATATATATATATATATATATATATATATAGAGTGAGGCTACTATGCTTCTGAAAGCACGGAGCCTTTCGTGCTTTCAGGTCGTTTTCGATGTTGCGACTTTCGAGTCATCGATCGGCTCCGTTAAACTTGATCTAGAGCATTTGAAGTATCTAGAAAATAAATTTTGTAATTTTTTGATATCATTTGCCTAATGTACGAAGGGGCTCAAAATCAACGACTGAAAATAAAAATCTCACAAAACATGATAATATGACATTAAAATTTTAGATCAAAGATATTGATCTTATTTTATATAGTATAAAGACCTTTCTATCAAAATTTCACGTGATTTGGATATTTCTACACTGTTAAACTTCCAAATGGCTCACTACGGCCATTAAAATTATTGATTTTGAGCCCCTTCGATCAGTAGGTAAATGATATTGAAAAATCATAAAATTTATTTTCTAGATACTTCAAATATGGTAAATCAAATCTAATAAAGCAGATCGTCGATTCAGAAATTCTATCAACAAAAAAGCACAGAAACTTCCGTGCTCCTGAACACGCAACAGTCATACTCTCTCTCTATATGTATATATATCCTTGGTGGTTCCATGCAGAATTTAGTGGCACTGTACTTAAAGTAACATCAAAATCTCCAAGGTTGGCCTAGGAGAAAGAGATGGCTTTAACCACACATCTCATTTCCTACGATTTTCCATCCACCTTTTGAAATATCATTCCATTATTATAAGCAATCAAAACTTTAACACTAACAAGCCACCCTTTGTCATTTTCACCATCACTATCCATGCGACTTTGATTACTAGTTATATGTTTCCATGCACTCTCAATCTCCTTATTATAAGCACGTTTCCATTGATCCATTTGACCTTTCACATCCATCAACATGGGAGGAGAATCAAATGATTTCACACCACCATGTTGACCAAGTCAATTGCCGACTATAATTGATGGGTATTAGTATGCCAATCAGCCCATCAACTCAACTTACATCTAAATCATTACCCTTTATTAATTCTAAATCAAATATAAGGTTATTAAATAATAGCTAGTCGCTAAAAAAAATAGATAAACTATGAAAAACTAACTAACATCTTTTCTCTCGCAGTTGTTCAGTGATAAATTAATACCCGGTATATAAGCATGTGTGGTAATAATTAAACAGGCACTAATAAGAGAACCATGGTAAGAAGAGGAAAGCGGAAAAAGTAGAGGGCAGCGTAACTCTAATTAACCTTTGTACTTTATTGCGGAGACTACTATGCAGCATCTCTTAAAAAAAGCACGAATATTTAAAAAGGAAAGTAGTCATCTTTTTCATGAAATCTCCTTTATTAGCGGTTGCTTGAACGCTAACACGAGTGTTTAAGGTTTAAGGTGTTTCTTAAAGATTAATTAGTATATTTCTTGTTTTTTCTTTTACCTTTTTTTCTCTATCCTTAGATAATTCAGATTTCAAAAATATACTGTAGGTTAATTTAAAGTGATATCTAGCTCAAGAGTATCTGATCATAGTAAGTGGCGCACAGTTACTTACCTAGCTTGAGCTCGGCGTTGACTTCTGGTAAGATCAGGTTAGGTAATGATANATCCCTTCAATTAATTGACAGGGAAAACTTCAAATATTTCTATGTGGTTTCGCACTTTTTCACTTTAGTATTTTATGTTTAAAGTGTATCAAATTAGTACCATGTGATTTCGCACTTTCTCACTTTAGTACCCTGTGGTTTAAAGTGTATCAAGTTAATACCTTGTGGTTTCACACTTTCTCATTTTAGTACCATGTGGTTTAATATTTCGTTAAATTATATACAAAAAAACTTCAGATACTCTACGTAGGTTTATCGAATATATATTTTAGTACCTTTTAGTTTTAACTTTGTCACTGATTTAACGAAAAAAATACCCCAAAATCGATAATAAAAAGAGAAAAATAAAACCACAATGTACTAACTTGATATAAAAATAAAACCACAGAGTACTAACTTGATACACTTTAACCACAGGGTACTAAAGTGAGAAAGTGCGAAACACATGATACTAACTTGATACACTTTAAACCACATGATACTAAAGTGAGAAAGTGCGAAATCACAGGGTGCTAACTTGATATACTTTAAATCACATAGTACTAAAGTGAGAAACTACGAAACAACAAGAGAGGTATTTGAAGTTTTCCCTGATTGATAAAGAAATTAATAATCCATACAATAATGCATAAGAAAATGTTCATAATAATCTAGTAGGAAATGAATTAAAATAACTTTCTTTGTGTAATATCAACAAATTTTGGTACATGACATATTAAAATTTATCATCACACTAATTAACTAATTAGTAATTAATAGTGTACGAAGATACTTATTTATTCTGTGAGGACAAAGATATGTACATCCATTTTTATGATGTGCCGTGTTTTTGTCGGATCGTATCCGTGACCAATCAGCATATGGTATTTTAATTTATATTTATTAAAATTTTAAAAGTAACTAATATATTTTTGGTAGACCAAAATATTCTTATTAATTACAAAAAAATTCTTCAAATTAATATACTCCTATCCTTAGAATTTACTTATAAGATTTCAAATTTTGAAGGATATTTTGAAAAATAAATAGTAAATTCAAATGTTTTAAATAGTAGTGAACGGTTTTTGAATAAAAAGCCTCTTATTTATATATATTCTATGACTTTAAAAAGAATTCTGGATGCTAAAAATTTTAAAATAATAGTCTTTGGATTGAGAGAATGAAAGATGCACAACCTATTTCGGGAGAAAATGTTTTGTATAAGTGTCACCCGACATAAGCTATATTTAGCCAATCAAATACCTCAGTTTGAAACAAAATTACAAAATAAAGAACTAACTTTTTATAAACTATGATGGGATGCAAAAATCTCAAATTGTGATGGGCTGCGCCATGCCACGTACGATATGTGACTTACATATTCTAAACTTTTTTCCTTCTTCTTTGGAGTGTACTAATAGTATTGTTCAATATCACAAGAGGGTAAATCGCACGTTTGATCCTCAAACTATGAGCAAGTGGTATATAAGTCCTCAAATTTTAATGTGCTGTAATTTTTTGTTTGAATTTTTTAGAATTGTTGTAATGAAGTCTAACAATCATATTTCGTTAATTAAATATTAACGTATCGCTGATATAAAAGTAATGTGATATCTTAATTGTTGGGAGTATTATCAATCATAATGCCACGCCCCGAATTACCACGTTTCTTCGGGCACGCCAACAGACCCACCGTATACAAAAGAATTTTCTCTGTATACGAAGCGATAGCTGTACCTGTATCTGTAATCATATAAAAGTACAACTAGTAGTATAGAGCTACTAAACTGAACTGTATATAAATAAACATCAGGTTCACCATACATACAAAGTCTCCCTGATACAACATCTCTTACTCCAGCGAGTAACAGCATAAGTATGTACATAAACTAGAAACTAAAACTATCTGCAGTTGGTATTCCTCTAGTACTGCAACCAGGGAAGGGATCTAGCTCACAACTCTCTTTCAACGATCAGTATCGGCGACGGCAGTAGCCGCAGAAGAAGGCTCCGCAAAAAAGGGTCAACAACTGCATGTGAGAACTACTGTAAGAAGATGTATTCCTCAGTGGGTACCGCTACCGACCTCAATGGCTCACCTACTAAGTCTACAGAAAGTATACAGAAGGATAGTAAAGGAAGTTGGTAAAACTCTACAGCTATATACCACTATACTATCACTAACCAACTATAACTATCTGTAGATATGCATCCCCTGCAACAACGACTATACTGTCAAGGGACTGCCAACAGGCCCGTCCTGCCTGCGTCCGAGCTATACCGCACACCGCCACTGAGGTGGCCGGTCCTAAAGCACCGAGCTATACCGCACACCACCACTGAGGTGGCCGATCCTAAAGCACTTAACTCCAAATTCAGATTTTAAGCCTAATCCATGAATTCGAGTACTATATAGCAAGAAAATAAATACATTATATATGTTGATGATATAAAAACTTAGGAGGTATTCCGGCGATTTTGGTAAACTTCAACCCACCTCGAAAAGCTAGTCCAAAAACGGCGAGAAGTCGAGAGAAGGGAAAACACGCGCTTGCTCGGCCTCCAACGGCGCAACCGCGATGTCCACGCGCTCGAACGGCTCCCCGGCGCAACGTCGACGTCGATTTGAGCTCAAGCCGTAGCCTCCACCAAGCACACAATTAAAACTAGAGAGATGAGCATGAGATAATTAATCTCTTTCAGGTGGATAAATATAAGGGAGTAGGTAGCGTGGATAACCACCACCACAAATGACCACCATACCCTTTTACAAACTCAAAAGACAGCTGGACTATCGGTACCCGATTTGGTTACTGGTATTCGGCCTCTCAGCCCACAAGCTCATACACAGGGTACCGGTACCAGCCCGATACCACAGGTACTCAACACTGAAATCCTGCACTTTACGGATTTCAGCGTCAGAACTCTACTCTCGCCTCGCGTCGAGTCCGTTTTGCGTTCATTTCGCGCCAAAACGACTCCGACTGGTCCCAACACTCTCCAGATGTGTCGACAAGCCCCAAATGCTGAAATCACACGAGCTGCAGAACACCAGGGATACTACACACAACACTGCTTTCCTTCTACAGTCACATATCAATAATATTTAGTTAATTAACTATCTTTTGAGGATTTTTTTTTATTTCTGTATCGTCTTATTTTATTTAAATAAATTTTCGCTCTCGAGCGATTTCCCTCAAAAAAAAATTTTTTTTAACTAAATTTGGTTATAGAATTTGATTGTAATAATTCTGGAAGTTCGAGCCAGAAATTATAATAAATTAAAGGACCAAAGTACCACCTATCTCATAGTTTTGAGGACCAAATGTATGTGACGTCTTCATTATTGGCATATCATCAATCACAACACTGTTATATTTCTATATTAGCCACAATATCGATATTTACTAAATTAAATTTAATTATAAGATTTGTTTGTAATAATTCTGAAAGTTTGCGTTAGAAATTATAACAATTTAAAGTTTGAGGACTAAAATGCCCCCCACCTCATAGATTGAGAACCACACGAGCAATTTACACTATCATAAAATGATAAAACTACATACAATGTTGTTGCAAGAAATATTTATCAAAGAGCAAACTTAGCCAATTAATCTATGAGCTACAACTGTTGGCTTAAATGGGCCAGTATTCTGCCCTGTGGTAGTAGGCCGGGTTGGGCCGAGTCACGTTCGAACTGGCGTGAGGCTAGGTGGGCCGAGTCATGTTCGAAGTGGCGTGAGGCCGGGTGGGCCGAGTCACAATCGAGATCCGTGGGCGCTGTATTTGTACGCTTTAAGTTAATTGGTTGTGTATTTCTAACAGCTCGAGCTTTTGAGATTAATGGTTAGTGTCAACGATCTGACAAGTGGTATTAGAGCTAGTGGTCACAGATTCGATTCCCGCATGCTGCAAATGTGTGCAGGTGCTGGAAGGGGAATTGTTGGCTTAAATGGGCCAGCATCCTACCCTGTGGTTGTAGGCCGGGTGAATTGTTGGCTTAAATGGGCTAGCATCCTGTCCTGTGGTGGTAGGCGAGGTTGGCCCGAGTCACGTTCGAACTGGCGTGAAGCTGGGTGGGCCGAGTCATGTTCGAAGTGGTGTGAGGCCAGTTGGGCCGAGTCACAATCAAGACCCGTGGGCGCTGTATCTGTACGCTTTAAGGGGCCGTTTGGTTAGATGTAATTATAAAGGCAGTGTAGTTAGAGATTGTTGCGTGCCAAATTCCCTACCCTTTGACCCAGTCAAGGATCCTCCTCGGGAAGCGTGCCGGGATGAAGAATGGCTTCAGATGATGACCCTCGAAGTTTGCGCCCTTCGATTGATCAAACGATTCGGCTGACGAGGGATCGGATCAGCCGGGTTCGAAATCTCTACAATAAATTCGGTTTGGCTAGATGAGCCGAATGTACGGACCAAGCAAGAACTGAAATCGGCCGAAGAGCCGAATGATTAAAGAAAACATGAATTGGCCGGCTTGAAGAACTGAATACCTTTATATTCACTGATAAGAAGTACAGGGGTTGAGTGTGCCGGATGGCATGCAGACTCGGTTGATCTATTTAGAACTACTCCTAGAAAAAACAGTAAATGTGGGGAAGTAAAAGTTACGAGTAAACTATTCCTAGAAAAATGCGAGAAAATGCGAAGAAATAAGGGCGGTCTTTTGTTCACAGGGAAAAGACCCCTTTTTAGGGCGTTATTGGCCTATTTATAGGTCGCCCTTATGATCAGTATTACCTATACATGATCGGCCACTATTCCTGATTTTTTGGACCATTTTCAGCCGATCGGAACCGCTTGCAACTGCTTGCGATTACTATAACTTCCTTTAAATCATGCGGTTTAAGATCCTTCCGATACTCCTTGTGCACTACGAGTTAATACAACTGAATAGAGTACCGGTGTACCACATGTCCGCGCCTTATTAGCTAAACAGAGATGCATGCAGTTGGAAATATAGCAGTTACAACTACATGAATCTTGTTTGGTTCGATGTAGCAGAAAACGCTGCAAGTATAAATAATTTATTTAGTTGCATGCAGTTGAGAAATAATTTTTAAAATTTTATTATTTTATATATATGATGATGAGATCACCTCTAATGTAAAAAAGAAAAATAATTTTTGTTTAAAAAATATTAAGGAGGTAAGTATACCTTTTATTTAAAATTACTTTCTCCAACTACTGTAGTTGGAACTGCGGCCAATTTGGGCGTAGTTCGAACTGCTGCAGTTGGGCCTCCTTCAGCAATTCTTACTGTAGCAATTGGAGTTAAATAACATCAAACCAAATACAGAATTTGTGTTTACATGCAGTTACAATTAATTGCAATGCAGTTGCAACTACATGTATCCAAACGGCCCCTAAGTAAATTGGTTGCGTATTTCTAACGGCTCGAATTTTTGGGATTAATGGTTCGTGCCAACGATCCGACAACAACATCGAAGAATCTGGTAATATAAGCTACTCAAATTTAGGCTCCTTGGATTACCCAATTATAACTAAACTACTGTTTCTTAAAATTTGCACACAACTCCAACCACGGTAGTTGCATAGAGTTGCTTTAAATAAAAAGTAAACNCAAGAATTAATCTCAACTTTCCATATATAAAGTTATTGAATTTATAAATATAATAACCAACTGCATATAACCAAATAAAATATTTATAGTTACAAACTTCCAACCAAAAAAGATATGTATTTGTTTATAATTCTTTACATTTTCACCTGCATACAGTTTATAATTTCTACCACACAAATTATATCACATTTATAATTATATCCAATTGCATTTACAATTATTTCCCACTTTCCTCAATCCTAGTGGGATCGAGGGAGAGTAGGGATGCAAATGGCTCCATGTTGATGGAGCTCCTGCCCCGATCCTCCCCGAGTGAGGCGGTAAGTAGAAATAAAAAAATATAAAAAAATATAATCCACTTCAAATTTGTCTCAAAAAATGAGCAGGAGATGAAAATTTTCTTTCTTTCTTTGATCAGCTTCGATCTGTTAAAAATGCGTTCCTGTCTCGCTATGCCTACAATGAGGCGTTAAGTGAATAGTTCGTCCCGAATCTGCTCCGATTCGCCAAGAAATTGGATGGAAAATGGGAGACCCGCCTCAGGATCTGCGTTGTTTTCATACCGAAGAGAGAGAGTTAGATCGACCACTTAATTAATCGAAAGCGCCCATCGACGCAGTTGGCTGTGATTCGCGTGCGCTGACTCAGATATACGCGTGGGATCTTCTTCTCAAAATGGCTTAAATCCAAAATGCCTCCAAGAATTAAACCATTAATAATTGATCTTCTTACCATTAATACTGTGACATACATATCCCCTAAAATTTTGGCATATCTAAGTGCACAAAATGTAAAATATTTTGCTGTTTTTTTGCCTATATAAGATCCCTATTTTCAATCTATTTTTCCCATCTCTATCTCGAAACAGATAATAAGCAGTGTTCAAGTTTCAAGATATAAAATAATAATAATAATAATAATAATAATAATAATAATAATAGAGACAGATCATGGCTTGTGTACATGTCCTCTACGCTACACTCCATGTTATCCGTTCGAATAATAACATTTAAAAAATGTAGCCGTTGCGAGTGGGGCCAAATGTTTGTGGGGGACGTGGCCACTGTGAATTTTGGACCGTTGCGTCCGTAGCCTCATGTGATCGGTGTACGTATGTGAGCGTAGCCAGGCTCGTTTTGGCCCAATCAATACGTGAAACCCATGCATACATACTTATTTTTTTTGGGTGGCTCTAGGTTGTGATCATAACCATTCGTTTGAAGATATTGGGTAGCGCGCCTATAGATCAACGGCCAGGGTTATCCCGTCCGAGCGTACGTGCATGGTTTTCCAAATTCTTACACGATCCATCATGATTAGCTTATGTCGAGCTAGGGAGGCGCATGAATACGGATACTTGAAATTTTCATGGAGATTTCGATGATAAACAAATATGATTTCACATATTGGTAAAAGAAATGAAAAAAAAAAATCTGGTGGATATAGATTCGACTGTCTTTTTTCCGACACGAACCCAAAGTGAAAAATATTTCACGTTATTATATATATTGTATATGAATGATGAATATTATATTTAAGTTTATATTTTAAATCGACTGTCCATAGAGCAAGTGGCAAAGGACTTGGTGATTGGTATCCGAGACCGAAGTTCGAATTCTAGTTGATTCACATTTCTTGCTAAGTTTATTTCTAAATTTTTATAAATGAAATAAACGAAGCAGCTAGCATGCTATCAAAAAAAAAGTTTATATTTCGATATAATATATTTTAAAATATGGTATAGAAAAATGGTTGTTTTGAATTCGAATTTCGAATTTCGAATTTTTAATCATGTTCGTGTTTGAGTTTCGTACTCGGTTGTCGCATTTATGCACAGGGTTTTTAAACATTCGTTCAGAATCCGCCTCGTTGACATTCCTACTTACGCCTCATTTCATAGTTAATGTTAAATAATGTAATCCATAATTCTGACATTCGATTCAGATCGATTATTGGGCATAATCGGCTGCCGGCAATGTTTCGTATTCGGGACGCGGTTGTTACCGGGGGCAAAGGATTGGAGTGTTTAATGGTGTTGTTGACTCTTGCAAATTTACTTTCGATTTTGGCCCAATCCCTCATTAATGTCTCTTTCCTCCTTTTGACCATACAAATCACGCCACGTGGGCTCCGGACGAGTGCTCATTAGAGAGGGCCCACCAACGGTTTCATGCCCAAGTTTGGGCATCCAAAAATGGTGGGCCCAGGGGTGGAAACAAGCCTGGACGTAAGCGAGCCGGGGTTGGCTCGTTTATAAACGAGCCAGACACGAACTGACTTATAGAACAAGCTCGAGTTGAAAAATTCAGCTTATGTTTGACTCGTTTATTAATGAACTGAACACAAAGCAGCAAGTTAAAAAGATTAAAAATATATATAATTAGTTATTTATTTATATAAATAGAAAAAATATAAATTATATAAATATAAAATATATGTATTCGAGCGGTTATTGAGCCGAATATGAGCAGTTGATCCCAGCTCGTGTTCGGTTCGTTTACTAAACGAACTGAAAAATTCAGTTCAGCTCGTGTTCGGCTCATTTATTAAATAAACGATTCGATCTCGAGCTCATTTGAGTCGAACATGAGCTAGCTCGCGAAATGCGAGCTAAATTACCACCCATACGTGGGACTGAAAAAAAAAATCTATAATACAACAGTCATACAGGATGATGTGGTGTATCTAGTGGATTAAAAATCAATAGATTTTTTACGCAAAAAGGCTTTCATCTATTTCATCTTAATTACCTTTAAAAAATACTTTTATTATTATTTTCTCTAATTAGTGCATATTTTGCTCACATAATTTAAAGGAAAATTTTCAAATACCACCCCAAATGATGTCGAAAAATTTAGTTTCCAAATACTTTTAATAGTGTAGATCAAGTCTAATAGAGCCGATCGTCAATTTGGAAGCCGCATCATCGAAAAACAACTTAGTAGCATCCGAAACCTCTGTGCTACCGATTAGTATACGAGCCGGACTCTCCTCTCTCTCTTCTTCTCTCTCTCTATATATATATATATAATATATAAATATATATATATATATATATATATAATATATATATAATATATATATATATATTCCATAGAATCAATAGTAAAAATTTAAAAATTAAATTATAATGTAAAAAAATGAGAAAACAAACTGGGCCCAGCAGGCCTTGTCAGGTTAATAGGCCATGTTGGGTCATGGTTTGAAGAAAATGGCCTGGCCCGGTCCAGCCCGGCCCGGCGCTGCGCACCACGGAATCAAATCTGTGCCAGATCAGGTCACGATGTGGTCGAAATCGATGAGAAAAAAATCTGAACGGTACCTGGCCGACACAGCCCAGATTACACCCCTACATATGCATAGCTTTTGCCTCTCGCAAATTCGCAATAGTGATCTATGAAACTAAAACGTTCTGATCTAATCATGCGGTAATTGAGCTCCAAATTCAAAATTCAAACTTAAAACACTATGTTTGAATTCAAACTTAAACAGTAAAATGCTGAAGTTTCTTAGCAAATCAAAAACTGGTTAGGTGAGTGTTAATTGAGCTACATCGTATCCAAAAAATAATAGTCAGAGCAGCTTTAACTAACAACACCTTTTCCTCCTTAATTACTATTTTATTGCATAAGCCTACACAAAAATTGAAAAAAAAAAAAAAAAGGAAATTGGTTAGGTTTTTATTTGCATGAAAAAATTTTCTTCGAGCGTTTGGTAAAAACAGTATGCGTAGTTGATTTAGTTGCATGAAATAAAAAATATTTAAAATAATGAGTCCGGCTACTATATACTCTTATAACTACGATCGCATTCGTACTTATAAATTGTATTCAATGATAGAGCTTCCGAATCGACGATACATACCGTTCGACGTTTTCTAGAATATTTAAAACTTATAGAAATCAAATTTTATAATTTTTTGACATCGTTTACTTTACAATCAAAAGATCTCATAATTGACAATTTATTACGGCCGGTATGAGATACTTGCTAGTTTAACGGTGTAAAAGAATCGGAGTTTGTTGAATTTTTGATAGAAAATTTAATTCACTATCTAGATAAAGGTCAATAATTTCGATCTTAAATTAAAGGATTCGATCATCCATTTTAAGAACGTTGTTCGATTTTCACCGTTCATTTTATACCCGCTTGATGGATTTTATTATAATTTTAAAAAATTACAAAATTTATATTTTAGAAGTTTCAAATACTTCAGATCATATTTAGTGGAGTGGATCGTCGATTTAGAAACTCTATTATCCAAAACAACTTATGAGTACGAAAGGCTCTACACTCATAGAAGTATAGTAGCTCTACTCCAAAATAATATATAATTTATTCTGTTGTAGAAAATTAGAAATTATTTTACAAATTTTATTACTCATATATACATGGGAGGATGAAAATACTCTTAATGTAGGAAAAAAAAAAATTTTCTTTAGAAGGTGATTAGGTCGTTGCAACAGAAATTACGAGCAACTTGGATGTTATTTTATTCGTTGCAATTGAGTTTTCTTGTGCAGTTTTAATTACAATAGTGAATTCACGTGCACTAAATCAAAAACAATATTTAGGACTAATATATTGTTAAATTATAGTATAGCTGCAAACGCATGCGACCAAACAGTCGCGTATTCAAAATTTTCTACAACACGAAGCTTTGTTGCTTTGCATTTTCAATTAAGTTCATTTCCAAATAAAAGGAAATGAAGCAAATAGCGTGCCACATTTCTCTTTGAAAGAAATAATAAGGACGTACATGGCTTAGACCTGTTTGACCTAACTTTTTGAAAGTGATTTTATTATTTAGTATTCAAAATATTCTTCTAAAATTCAATTTTATTAGTAAACTCTAGAGAGAAAAAAAAAATATTTGAAGGGATTTTTTTTAAAATCAAGGAGGGTATTTTGGTCATTCAAAAGTAAATAAAATATTTTTAAAATTTTGAAAAAATATTAGATATTATTTCATAAAATATAAAGTAATTAAACATGATTGGGATACTCACAAAATTATTTTTATTTTTATAGGGTAAGATAGATTAAATCATGACACGATATATTATGTTTGTCTCATGAAATAAAACATTCAAACCTTTATTAAACCACCATTTTCAATATAAAGTAAAATTATTTTAACCAAAATTGTAAGAGGATCCTGAAATTTTAGATCCTTTAAACAAACAAGGCATCGCTAAACTTTAAATTTTAAATAGACCTCAAATTTCATCAAATGTTGTTAAAGTGCCTCCCTCTCCACTCTTCAATTTTAGTTTACTAATTTACACTACTTTTTGATTATATTCTTTTATAAAGCGCATAAAGCTTCCAACATAAAATATATTATATAAGCACGGCACTGCTGTCTGTTCCTACAGGAGCACCGAGGCCCTCCTATCCTGCAGGCCCGTTTTCGATGATGAGAATTTTCGACATCGTACGATTCGGTGCTGCTTAACTTTATCTATATATATATATATATATATATATATATATATATATATAATATAATATATAATATAATATATAGTAGTCTCGTGCTTTCGAAAGTATGAGCTTCGTACTTGTAAGTTGCTTTTTCGACTGATAGGACAATCGATTCGACGTCCGGGGTTAGGTAATCTTATATTGGAGAATAATCTGGAAACCAAATTTATAATTTTTCGACTTCAATTTACCAAGCATCAAAGGTCTCAAATGACTATTTTAAGGCCGGACCTGGTGGCAACGTTTTTAGTTTCAACGTGTAGAAGTATCCAAATTACATCGAAACTTTAATATAAAATTCTACTTAAACATCACAAGAGTAATGACAATACTTCCCCATTTGAAGTTTTGAGTCCTTTATCGCTGTTGTTTATGAATTTTATTTTCAGGCCGTTCATTTGAGGCTACTCGTTCACCTAGGCAACAGTAGTTAAAAAATTAGTAAATTATGTTCAATATTTCCAATAGCATAGATCATCCGTCTACGGAACCCGTCGCCGAATTGGACGCCCCCATCATCGAAACAACTACAAGCACGGAGGCCTCCGTACTTTGAAAACATAGAGCCCTAGCTCTACTCCTCGTCTTCTCTCACTGCCTCGGGGTCCGCTGTGACTCGCATACCGCGTTTCCCTCTCCTCCCTCTCTCGATTCCTCCTCTCCTCTCTCTCCTATATATATAATATATACTATATATATATTATTATCATATATTACGTCGCGCTATGGTGCTTGTAAAGCACACACACACTTTGGTGGCTTGTTACACTTTTACTGTTACGAGTCTATGCCCTTGATTCGCTTTCACAATACGTTATTATATTATCACACACACACACACACACCTCACCCCGCGCGCACATCATCTACCACCCAACCCCCCCCCGGCACATTCTTTAACCATACGAGCCGAAAACTTAAAGCACCAATGACTTGTACTTTAAAAGTATATAGCTCAATTATAATATAATATATATAAATATATTAATATATATAGTAATACCCCCTATATATTTATATATATTAACTAACATATAAGAAAAAGATAAAATCCAATCAGATTTGCCTTTGAACTAACTCACTTTCTTTGAGAATAAATCACCACTTTAGTTTTACAATTCGGCTCCATTTTCACCAATCAGACCAAAAATACAATATATACTATTTTCTCTTTCCTTATATTTTTTCTTTCATTCGTTCTTTTTTAAATTTTTCTCAACAAAAAAGGCGGACCGTCCTTCTTCTTACCGCGCCGGCGCGGCCCTCCTCCTCAAACATCCTTTTCCCGTCGCATCCCTCCTCACCATTCCTCCCACCACACGGCGACTCAGAACCCACACATCAAACATCGCTCCGCCGCCAAACAGCCCAAAACACCAAAATAACCGTCCCGTGGCGGCAGCGGCCGCGCGAACGGGTCGGGCTGGATTCGCGAGAAAAGACAACGGCGAAGAAGAAGAAGGGGAGCCAAGCGATCAGGTCGGCAGGAGGGGGAGCGGAAGCGCAATGCCGCGCCGGCACCAGCGCCCGCATGTGTTCTTCTCCGTCGCGCTGCCCTCCTCCCGCCGCCGGCGCAATATCCGCCGACACCAGCTCCTCGCTTTCTCCCAACACGACGTCGAGAACCCGCGTACGCCGGCGGACCCCCCAGCCCCGTCCCGTCGCCGCAGCGGCAGCATGCCGCGGCGAACGGTCGGATTCTGTTTTTATATTTAAAACTGCACATCTTTAATAGAATTTATTACTGCTTTCCCTCTTTGCAACACGATTTCTCCTCTGATGCGCTGTTTAAAAGCAGAAACAGTGCAACAAGAAGGAAAAATTGCAACAAGAGGATGAAGCAGTATAAATATCTGCTTAAGGGGTTCAGTTTAAATAAATGGGTGCAATTTTTTTTCTTGGTTGCATACCATTTTTTTCCGCTCTTTTTGTAAGTTAACTGATACCATTTTCATCCTTCATCCTTTTTTATATAATTTTTATCTTTATTTTTTTGTTTTTTTTTTTGTCACACTCCTCTGTCAATGCCCGGTGGGGGTGTCGTGACCCGACGCGGCTAAAAGACCGCCCCACTCCGAGGCTGCGCAGGCCGCAAGTGATCCTCCAAACGGGTCGGCGTCGATGTCGGCGAGCATGCACTCGTCGCGAGGCACAGCAGAGAATGACGCGGAGAAGGAAGACGGAGGGCAGTGAGAGCGAGAGAGGCGCCGTGCGTCGGAAACTGCAGAGGAGATCCCAGAGAAGAAAAGAAAACGAAAAAACAAAAAAAAAAAGTCACAGTCCGGCTTTTAGTGATCTGGAGGCGAGGAAGTGGGGGCGCCGCGGTGACGGCCGGACGCTCTGTTCTTCGTCCGCTCTCTGGAGGAAGAGAAAGAAAAAAAAGACGAGATGACAAGAGATCAAAAAAGGTATACAGAAGCACCTACGCATCGTCTTAACGCTCGCTCTCATGGAAAAAAAGAAAAAAAAAAAAACAGAGAAAAAAAAGAGGAAGAGAGAAAGATAAAAGAGAAAAAGGTATAAAGGGTATTTTGGTAAGTTTGAGACAACGACCGAATTGCAAAAAGTGCCAAAAAAAAAAAAAAGCAAAAAGATGACCGACCATTTGCAAAAGCCCAAAATAAGTGAATTGTTTTATGGCAAATTGGCCTCACATATTTTTTGCAAATCCTCAGACTAATTATCACATTCGAAGAAAATAAAAAGTATTCATAAATTACACTACCACACATGCGATCAATAATCGTGTAGTGAGTAATACAGACGAGAAGAGAAAATCTATTGAACTATTTAATAAGTTAGGACAACAATTGTAAGATTAAAAATATCACACCGCAATATTGTAAAGATCAGCGGCAGGCAAAAAGATAATGGTTTGTTTTTTTCCTCAAAAATAAAATTAATTTTTAAAATATTTTTTTTATGCAAAAACTTATTTCCAAAATTTTTGATCTATTTGGTTCTAACAAAATCAGAACTTTTCGATTTTTATTTCAATATTATAAAGATAATATTTATATTTATCATATATTTATTTGCGAAATAGAGATAATTTTAAACATTAATTAAAGAAACCATACTAATTTTATTATAAAAACGAACGAAAAGAAACTACTTTATCTTCACAATCAAACTACAAAATTATAAAATCATATACGTTTTTTTTAAAAAAAAATAAATTTTTTTCCCTGGAGAGAACCAAACATCCACATATATAGCAAAGTGGGGTATCACCGTGCATTTGTATTATCTCGCTCGCAAAATATACGAATCAGTGACGGAAGAGAGCGGTTGATCGGATCGGACGGTGGCGATCGTTATTATTGATGTCCACATAGCACCTGTCATCGGAATCTCGACATTTATTGAAGTGGATTTTAAAATTAATTACTTCGAAATGAAAATTTTTTATTTTTCGATATTTATTTTGATAGTTATAAACATATAGTTCTATTAAATTATGCTATTTACTTGGTAAGAAATATATGAATAAACATTAATTTATATATAAATAAAAATAATTTTAATAAATAAAAAATAATATAATTATATTTTTATATACTTAAAATTTAATTTAAAATAATTAAATTATTTATTATACATAAATTATAGTAATACAACAATAAAATTATAAAATAAAAAAATATTAATACTTAATTAATTAATTTTTTATCATATTTTAATTGTACAAAATGAATAAAGAAAGTATTAAAACTTAACTAATCAATTTTTATTATATTTTAAATATGCCAACTGAATAAAAATATAATTAATTTTATAATAAAATATATTTAAATATAACTCTTTTACCTAATATATATATATATATATATATATATTTTTATATTCCTTCACTAGATCGAAAAATTTAATTACGTCGTTTTCGGTTAACTTATTTCAACAATGACTTGCTTACGACGAACTAAACAACAAAAATAATTATTTATAACGAAAATGATTTTTCAGTCGTCACTTTCACCTACCATCCACCCAAACAGACGTTAGCGGGTCGCCTTTTCTTTTCTTTTTATTTTTTTTTAATGATTTAAATAAGACGACCTTGACTTGCGGGCCCTTAATGGGCCGATGTGGGGCCCACGCATCTGCGTGACGTCATCCGCCACCCCAACCGACGACCCCGCATGACGTCATCGTTAGTTGATGGGAGAACGCAAAGCAAAGACCGATGCCATGCGTATGCGTACCCAAAAAAGTCCCCCAACAAAAAGTGACAAGCTAAAATTCACTTCTCCTCATTTAATGTATGGTTAATTTCATACAGATCTCAACAAATATAGTGAATGATGAATATATATCTATAAAGTTTAATTTTTTATATGTTATTTCTGTAAAAATTTTAATATTTTTAAATATTTTTCTCTAGTTTATTACCGTTAAAGAACCGTTAGAGAGCTATTTATATTTTTAATTTTGCCATCACAAATACGTCCTTCCAACAGCCATAACAGTATAATATAAGAGGGATAAAAATATAAAAAACTAACCAACTTATGGTTCACTAAATTTTTCTAACCAATTTTATCGACAGAGATAAAATATATTTAAAAATATTATGACTTTTTTATGAACAATATATAAAAATTGAACTTTGTAAAAATATATTTGTCATTCACTATATTTACATAGAGCTGTATGAAATTAACCCTTTAATATTTATCATTTTATTGTGCTTAATCTCTCTAGATAAAATTAGACCTCCTAAAAATTAGTCCCTTGGACCCCAAAAGAAAAAAGGACTTAACTCCCTCGAGGAAATAAATAAATAAATAAATAAATAAAATGCAAACTTATTTGATCATACACTATTTCTAATATTATAATTTAATAAAATATTGTTAATATTTTTAAAAAAATGAAGTGTGTAATTTTTATATCTAGAGAGATAAAGAACAATAGATGATATATTGAGAAATTTATCTCAATTTTAACCCCACAAAAAATCAGAGGATTGTGGATTGATTTAGGTTATGGTATTTACTTATTTATTTATTTTTTTGTGCGCAAACCAAATCTCATGACTAATAATACTTAATTAATACCTAAATTAAATGTATAATTAAATCTAAATTATCTGGTGTGAGTTTACTCAATTCATAATACAACGAATACGAGTTCGATTATTCAATTTCGGCTACATGTTTTGCTTTTTTTTTTATTTGTTTTAATTTTGTGAAATTCGATGGCCTTGGTTGATCAGTTCAATTCTTTAGTGGTTATTTTTTTTAAAAGTTTTGAAACCAATCGATTATATCAATGGACATTTCTAAATATGGCATAAAATATCATCAGCAAGAGTTCATTTGGATATTAATGAGTGCAAAATTATCAAAATTATGATCACAATTTACTATCTTAATCTGATCACATCCAAAGGGAAAAGCAAATTACTATTTATGTTAGAAGTATAAAAGCTTAATAACTAATTAATTAATATTCATATAATATTGACTTCTCAAATATACTTTAAAACAAAAAATACATATATTTTTTCTTAATTATCAAAATATCATCAATTAATAAATATACCTAATGTATAGATGCCTAAAGTATTTTGTCCACAATATATATATATATATATATATATATATACTATATGAGTTATAGTAGCATAGGGGATCACTATCATCCTAATGCATATCATTAATTCACGTCGAAAGTTTGATGAGTATAAAGGGCTCTATATCATAAAAGTATATACGCCGACTCTCTCATCTCTCTCTCTCTATAGATATATATTTATTCAAAATATCGTAAAATTTTTGACGGATTTATTATAAGCAAATGTTTCTGATAGACATAAAATTGAAATTTTCGGTCATTCAATTCTTCTCATGGAATAAGAAACTATCTCCAGCTTGCTTTCATAACTTGTTACAACATTGGAACCAAATTAATTGTTGAGCTTTATTATTTTAATGTATAAAGATCATGTTTAAAAAATTGCTGATGTATTAGAAAATCTAAAAGAATGAAATTGGCATATTATCATTTGCTCATATTTCAAATTTTGTAATGCGCCTCTAATGTCACACTTAGGGGCTCACACCTACAGTAGTTGAAACTTATATCTAAGTTAGCCGCATAGTTATTAATTAAACATTGACAGTAATTTATGGAACAATAAAATAAGTGAACGTTAGATTAATCTCAGGTCTCGTATCATAAAATTGAAAATTTAAAACACAGTTACTTAATTACACAATAACTAAAATATATTGTTTATATGTGTGGCATTAGTGAACATCTAATCAGCATAAAATATACATGTGCTGTAATTATTATATTTTTCATATTTTGAGTGATTAAATTGCTAACCTACACTAAAATTCTACAATTACATCAAATCCCAGTAAATCGCTAACTACAGTAAATTTTAGATTTTAAATTTAAATTTAATCTTAGATTATTAAAAACTTTAAAATTAGAATTTTAAATTTTTAAATTAAATTTAAAATATTTGAATTTATATAATTATATATTTAAATCTTAAATTTTAATATCAAATAAAACTAGAAGAGACAATATCAACTATTTTACTATCTCGTTACTATTCTATCTTTTATCTTCTAAAATAATATATATAATTTTTTTAATAATTTATTTTTATGTACATAAAATGCTATCTACTTGTTAAAATAAAGAGTTCTTCTTATATTACGATCGCAAAGGAACTAAATCTGAGGCAGCAACTGACACTTTACGGGAAAATTTTGTAGTGTCGAGTAGCATCTTATTACTCACCGCTTATAAAAATATCAAGTAAAATAAAATATTTGATTTGATAATGTGCTTTTTCTCCAGCTCCATCCACTCCCTCTATATACACGCAAACGCAAGCGATAAACATCTATAAAGGAGAAGAAAAAGGGGAAAAGACTAAAAAAAAAAATCAAAAAAAAAAAAAAAATAGCGCCAACGCGACCCGCCGCTCCGTTGGAACGCCGTTAGATGGAGTCGGCGAAGCGGAAGAGGGGGGAGGACGGCGCCGTCAGCGGTCGCCGTGAAGTGACGGACGCGGAGGTCGAGGAGTTCTACGCGATCCTCGGCCGCATCCGCGACGCTTCGAGGCGTCTCCCGACGGCGCCGTCGCCTGACGCCGTCAGGTCGGGCGCCGTCGGCGGCGGGGCGCGGTGGAGCCCGGCGTTCGCGTGGGAGGACTTCGCCGTTAGGGACGACGCGACGTCGCCGCTAAAGATAACGGCGGCGGCGGCGGCTTCGGGGGCCGGGGAGAGCGCGGAGCCGCGGAGAATCGACCTCAACGCCGATCCGGAGCCCGAGGTGGGGACCCCGTCCCAGTGAGGTTACCGCTCCGGTGAGGTTACCGCATGAGAGCGTAATAAATGCCCGCGCAGTAGGGCGGTGAGATTAAGCGACGAGCGAGAGGGGCGGTGATCGGACCGCGGGTAGATTTTTTTTTTTTTTTTGCCCTTTTAACCGACAGGAAAAACAAATGCGGGATCTGATATTGTGAATATATGTATGCAAGGAAATTTCTATTTTTATTAATATTTTTATTGAGACCTCTTTAATTTTTTATTTTTTATTTTTTATGGTTCTATGATCTTTTAGCAGTTAATAATTTTTATCTTATAAATAAAATAATTAAAATAACTAAATTTAATAAAATTGTTTATGAAAATTCAAAAGAACGCCTACTTAGGTAGTCGTTCCAAAAAGTAAGCTAAGTATATGTATGGACTATCCAAACATTTTCGCCCCCGCATTTTCAACAGCAATTTGTACGTGTCGTTAGTTATCTGCGTTGCGTGATGTGATTTATGTACCATATTATAAGTACATCATTATTCCCGGCCTATTGTTTCATAGATCTATGATAAAATCTCAAGTTTTTTTTTTTCTTTTTTTTTCTTTTGATGTTTCAATAAATTTTGCTTTCTTTTTACTATTTTAATTTTGCGTAAACTTCAAAAATCACTTCTGTGATTTTATACTTTCTCTCTTTAGTACCTTATAGTTTAAAGTGTATCAAGTTAATATACTGTGCTTTCATTTTTATCTTTTCGTCAGTTTCTCCATTAATATTTCGTTAAATTATATACAAAAAATTTTAGGTATCCCATTTAGGTTTATCAAATATTCACCTTATTACCCTTTAGTTTTAACTTTATCACCGATTTAACGAAAAAACATAGTAGAATCGATAATAAAAAGATAAAAATAAAATCACATGACACTAAATTGATATACTTTAAATCATAGGGTACTAAAGTGAAAAAATATGAAATCATAGGGGTGGAATTTGAAAATTTTCCTTTAATTTTTTTCTGTACTGGCAGGTTCTGTACGGCAGTTTCATCTAAAAATCTATATATCTTGAATCCAAAGTCCTAAAACTGAGGTACCATTGACAAAAGCTCCTATGCTTTTAAAAGTTACAAGCACAAATACTTTTATACTTAAAAAAAAAAGCTCATCATATATATATATATATATATATCTCTCTCTCTCTATATATATAGAACTATGCTGGAATACTATCAATAGCACCAAGCTATTGGTGCTATTGATTTTTTAGCCCTTGGATTGAGAAATGGGTGGTTAGGATGATGTGGACCCCCTACGGTTGAGTGATTGGTTGGTTGAATAGTATAATCTAACGGGTAAAATAATTAAAGGGTTAAATCTAATGGTGAAAAACTCGATACCATAAAATCCTTGGTGCTATCGATAGTACCCCAGCCGGACTATATATATATATATATATCTAGTATGCTTCTGGAAGCACGGAGCGCTCCGTGCTTCCAAGTTGTTTTCGATGTTCGGACTTTCAAATCGACGATCGGCTNGACGATCGGCTCCGTTAGACTTGATCTACACTATTAAAAGTATTTAGAAACTAAATTTCATAATTTTTCGATATCATTTACCTAATAAATAAGTAGTCTAAAATTGAACGGCTGAAAATAAAAATCTCATAAAAAATGATGATAAAAGATTTAAATTCAAGATCAGATATACTGATTTTACTCTAAATAGTGAAAAGAATTTTCTACAAAATTTTCATCGAATTTGGACTATTTTATACCGTTAAACTCACAAACACACCACATCGGCCATTAAAATTGTCAATTTTGAGATCTTTTGATCACTAGTCAAATGATGTCGAAAAAATCTAAAATTTAGTTTTCAAATACTTTCAATAGTGTAGATCAAGTCTAACGGAGCCGATCGCCGATTTGGAAGCCGCATCATCGAAAACAACTTGGTAGCACGGAGCCCTCCGTGCTACCAATAGTATAGTAGCCGGATTCTATATATATATATATATATATATATATATTCACTCTGGTTGGATCGCTCCCAAAAGTTGGCACTCGAGTTCGCCAGGTTGTCAACAATAAATTGTTGACAGATTTATTGTTTAGCAGAAAAAAATATTACATTTTATTTGCAAACAAACAAAATAATTCATATATTATTCAAATTTCTATCCACCGAAGAATATCTATTATAAAATATTATTCACACACGCCCCATAAAATAATATTCTATGCTCATTCAGAAAAGAACTCTAAACCCTAAATTCTAAATCTTAGACTCTAAACCTTCAGATAACTAATTAACTAATTAACTAAAAATAAACTAGATTTAAAAATAAAATAATTTAAAATAAGCCTAACAAATCGACTTTAAACTTTAAGTTTGATTTATAATTCCAAACGTGAGTCCATATTTTAATTCAAAATTTAAAATTAATTTAAAATTTTAACTTTTGAGTCTATTAATATACTATTTCGAACTAAAAATAATCAACTTAAAAATAAATCAACTGTAGGGAAATAATTAATAGCCAAATGAAAACGCAAAAATCACATAGAGCTGCGGAATATATTACGATTACCATGATCTGATCTCATCCTATTTTACGAACTCTTCAATCCATTAAGAATTTGTCTCATACGTTATTCTTTCTCGTTGCTAACTAGCTACCGAGTTAATCGCAGCACATCGCCCAAATCCCTAGTGTTTCTGATGGTGCCCTAGACTGAGCCCAAGAGAGAGAATTTCGTGGAGAGATTATACTAATTTTTCTTGTATTCATAAGTGGGCAATACCTCATATATTTATAGGCCATAACGGAAACGTTAATCCTATTCTAACTAAATCTCAAATTGATAGAGATTTAAACAAATTAAGATATATCTCTTAAATTTATTCCTTATCCCATATAAGTTTGAAGGATAAATTGATTGATAATCAAATCTTGTCTGTAATAACTAATTATATTCAAATTATTGGATTCATAATTAACTTTAAATTTTGAATTTTGTTTATAAATTTAAATCTAAATTTATTAATTTAGAGTTAGGGTTAAATTCACATGGGTCCCTACAAAGATATCAAATAGCAAATATATATCCTTACAAAACTTACGTTATCAGATTTAACCCTTCAAAAATTCTCTGGTTTGCAAATATATCTATCCAAAAGTTCAAGTTTCTTCGTATATGTTCCCGTCGTTTGATTCGTTAGTTTTTAATGTTAAGTGCATAAAATAACTATTTTGTCCTTACAAATTTGTCCATACAAAAAGCTATCTTTCTTTTCTCTCTCCCCGCCTTTGTCGTGGCACATGCGGCGTATTTCATTTTTGCCGCAACCGACGGCCTCGCCTTCGACGTCGTCGTTGCCGTAGGTCTCACCGTTGTCATAGATAAAAAGAAGAGGGTGAGATTGAGAATGATGACATGACTCCACCTTTCATCTACGTGTTATAAGAAATCTTGACACGAGTTCTACAATCTTCATGATTTAAACTGTACATACTTTTTCACTGATTTTCAAAAGCTATTAAGATAATTCTACTATAACATGATTCTTTTGTTTTCTAAGCATGTAGTTCATTGTGGATTTTATCTTCGCCAGTATATCTTTAACTTTTTTTTTTTTTCTAGAGTAACATTGTAAATGGTTTGATAGCTTTAGATAAATTAGACATCATAGAAGATTGTAGAACTCATGTCAAGATATTTTTGTAACGTGCTGGTAAAAGGTGGAAATGATACATATTTAGTTGAATTAGACGCAGATGCAACACAAATATTAGCCCGCATTAAACTTGAAAACTGTCTTTCATATTACATGACACCGCTCTTCAGCATTGCGTCGATAGCCATTTATCCTTTCTTTGGGCCATATATATATATATATATATATATATATATATATATATATATATATATATATATAGTAGGGCTGCTGTGCTCTCAGGAGCACAGAGGCCTCCGTGCTCCTGAGCCGTTTTCAATGATGGAATTTTCGAATCGATGATCGGCTCCGTTAGACTTGATCTAGCGCATTTGAAGTTTCTAGAAAATAATTTTTGCGATTTTTTGGTATCATTTACCTAATGATCGAAAGGATTCAAAATCCATAATTTTTGATGGTTGATATCTGCTGTTTTCAAGTTTAACGGTGTAGAAGTATTCAAATCAGATGAAATTTTGATACAAAATTCTTTATACTATCTACAACAAAATCAATATTCCTGATCGAAAATTTTAGTGCTATATCACCACTTTTTATAGGATTTTTATTTTCAGCCGTTAAAAATTATTGATTTTGAACCCTTTCGATTGCTACTTAAATGATATCGAAAAATCGTAAAAATTATTTTCTAGAAACTTCAAATACGCTAGATCAAGTTTAACGAAACCGATCGTCGATTCGGAAACTCCATCATCGAAAACGGCTCAGGAGCACGGAGGCCTCCGTGCTCCTGAGAGCACAGCAGCCCTGCTTTATATATATATATAGTCCGGCTACTATACTATCGATAGTACCAAGCCCTTTGTACTATTGAGTTTTCTACCGTTAGATCTACCTTTTGATTATTTTCACCCGTTAGATTATACTATTAAATTAACCACCCACTCAACCCTAGGGGACCACTATCAATTTAACCGGGGACTACTATCATCCTAACCGCACATCTTTTCATCCAACGACCGAAAACTCAATAGTACCAAGGGCTTGGTACTATTAATAGCATAGTAGCATAATTCTATATATATATATATATATATATATATATATATATATATAGGCCATGGCTACTATACTATTATGAGTATTGGAGCCCTCGTACTCATAATTTGTTTTCAATGATGGAGCTTCCGAATCAACGATCCACTCCGTTAAATATGATCTAGAGTATTTGAAACTTCTAGAAAATAAATTTCGTAAATTTTCGAAATCATAATAAAGTCAATCAAGTGGGCATAAAATGAACGGTCAAAATCCAACGACGTCATAAAAAAGGATGATCGGATCCTTCAATTCAAGATCGGAGTTATTGATCTTTATCTATGTAGTGAATAGAATTTTCTATCAAAAATTCAACAAATTCCGATTCTTTTACACAGAGAGCAAAGAGAGAGAATTTACATAAAATTGTTAAGAGTCAAGTTTTACTCCTACTTAAATTATTAAGTATCGATGAATCCAATAAATATAAAAATAATATGTATATTGTTATATTATTAAATGCCATCATCACTTTATGACAGTACAGCACCTCACCCACTGTCCATATACAACATATCACAAACTATCATAGTCAACTATTTTAGACTTATAGTAAAGAAATTACTAAAGAAAATGTGAGTACCGAATTCGGCAAGTTTCATAGTCTGAGGAATTTCTTTTACAGATGCATGTAAAATTGTCACTTTTCGCATATAGTTTGATCACCTAGATACAATGAAGTAAAACAAATGCTATAAATACTTTGGTATCAAAATTTATATGCGTAAGATCAACATTCCAGTGGTGCCACGTCGTCAAACTTGAATCTCCACGCCCATCGAGATACTCGAAGCACAAAAATTCAGTGTGTATTAAGGACATCCACAATCTAACGCTTACAATTATCCGGTTACACTTTTCTTTGTTTCTTTCACTCTCATCATAGTGTCTGATATACTTATATTCAAATTTTTCTAAATCAAGTTTGACAAAAAAAAGTTCTAATTACAAAATCTGAAATGTCAACGTAAGCAACAATTGTAACTTCGCAAAGTACATGTAATAAAAGAAATTTTCAAAAAACAAAGTAATGTGCTCTTTACACTAATTGAGAAGTCAAAGCAATTAACAGAGAACTATCGTGGAGCTTATATACTGTAAGCATTCATCATCAATTTTACAGACATGATTAAATGCGCAAGTGCGTAATTACCGATGAATGCAGAGATTAGGAACCATAAGTTGTAGGGCATTTGGAATTCTATTGGCTGAGGAATGGAACAGCACGTGTCACAGCCAATCCCTAATTCTCCGGCCCTTATTGATGTTGTAGTCTAATGAATTAAATTCTTGGCTCTCTCATACCTCATATTCAATACTCAGCGTGCTTTTCGTTATTACAGCACGCAAGTTAGATTGTTGTACGGTGACGACCCATAATTTCAGAAGGTCAATCCAGTAAAACATTTTGATATTGAGAAGTAATCCTCTTAATCTTTCGGCCTATTTACTGCTCAAATGCTTCCGCTCATAATGTTGGTAAAGGTTTACCATACTTATAAGTTGTGTATAAGATCATTACAATCTTAGGGATGTCATATTTTGTTCTTCCAATTAAGTTCTGATCGTCCTCGTCACATTCAGGCAACCATATAGTATGACGGTGTGGACTCCGTTCGCTAGTCGCAGAATTGCCCTCACCACCACGATTGTACTCAGGGATTGCGTTTTGCGCCGTGATGATTCTAACTTCAATTGTAAATCATCTCACTACTTTGTTTAATGATTGACTGCTAATACCAACAGTGGACGCCTTGTTTTCTGAAATGGTCATCGTGTTCTACGAGCTACTTTAGTCGTAACATCGCTTTAACTCTATTAGTCTCTTTGGACTGTCTCATCAGTCGTACACGCTTACTCTATTAGTCCTTTTGGACCTTAGCTATCGCCTAAATGTCTAATATATCTGGATTAAGATGAGTTAACATTATATAATCTTATAGTACAAAAATAATTTCCAAAAAATTTAATGATGTCATATATATACTATATATAATATATATTATATATCTTTTATATAATACTATAATATACTAGTATAACTATATATATATAATATATATAGTTAAGGCTAGAATACTCTCCAAAAGCACCAAGAGGGTGGTGGTTTTTAGTTTTTAACCATTGATGGAAGATTAGGGGTCGAAATGATGCGTGTCAGATGGTTCAGGTGTGGTAGTGGAATACTATTTGATCCATGGTATAGCTAGTATCAAGGAGTAAATCCAAAGTAGAAACTTAGAAGCACGCCCCTGGGCTTCTAAAAATATTCATCTGCAATTATAATATATATAATATATATAACTAGGGCTGGAATATTATAATAGACCAATGACTTGGTGTTATAAGTTTTCTGTCCTTCGATTAAAAGTGGGTGGTTAGGATATGTGGCCCGCACCTAGGTTTAGGCGCTGGTTTGGTTGAATAGTTACTCTAACGGGTAAATTATTATCAAAGGGTTAATCTAATGGTGGAAAACTCGATAGCACTAAATCGCTTGTGGCTATCGATGGTACCCAGCCTCGACTATATATATATAGTATATATATATATATATTATATCATATATATATAGGTGTCCGGCTACTATAACTATTAGAGTAACGATCCCCGTATCATTTAGTTTTCGATGATATGAGCTTCCGAATCGACGATCACACTCGTTAAACGTTATTACAGGCATTTAAAACTTCTAGAAATCAAATTGCTATAATTTTGAACATCATTTACCTTACATCAACGAGGTCAAAAATTTGAAATTTTTAACGGCGCGGTATGCGAAATACTTGCTAGTCTTAACG
>NW_017890618.1:0-9802 GCF_001540865.1 Ananas comosus | reverse complement strand
CGAATTTCGCCGAAAAACGCGCCGGAATCGACTTTTCGATTTCCGCGAAGGCTACAAGATCATGGACAACCAGTCCAGAGGTCAAACACACTCATACACACTGCCCACAGTAGCCACAAGGTGCATAATTGCACAAAAGCCCCTATATTTACATAAAATCCCAACATTTTATGTAAATCGGACGATAACATGGCTCGTTCACGATCTGGAGCACAATGGCTCACTGTGGGAAGCGCGGGAGCAACCCGAAGTTCTGCGAACAGCGCGCAGTCGGGGAAGATCGTGCCAAACAGGGCTAACCGGACACTGTTGATCCAAAGTGAGGTGAGCACTGTGATCAGTACTGACCAACGATCACCGTGCTCACCTCTGGAGGCATCAGGACAGCCTCGGATCGCCGGATAAGCGTGCGCAAACCCAAAACAGCAGCCAAACAGGCTCGATAGGGTCGACAATGCCGAAACAGCTGAACGGAGTCTCCCCGACAGAATCTAAGGTGAGCACGATGATCAGCAATTTGCTACGATCATCGTGCTCCCTTCCGTAGAGATCGGGGAGGCTCGGGAAGCTCAGAACACAAAACATCTAAAATAGGCCCTATTTCGGGCTTGGCCGGAGCAAGGTTGCTCCGGCCGGCTTCCGGCGGCACGGCGGCGCGCGCGGGAGCCAGGGATGGGTGCGGGGGAGGTGAGGAACACGATGCTCACCTCATTTGGCGGCGGGGAGCGGCGGCAGTGACGGCGGAGAGACTTGAGCCCGCACGAGCTCGGGCTCGGGTTCCAACGAAGCTACGGCCACGGCGGTGGCCGGGGCTCCTCGGGGACGACGGCGGCAGGTCCACAGAGGTCGGAGGAGGAGGAGGAAGGCGGCGGGCGACAGCGGCGGCGGCCCGCGGCTCGGGCGTTGCCGCTCGAGCCAGGCTCGGTCTGCAGACCTGGGTGGCGGCGCCCAAGGTTCAGGGCGGCGGCGGCGATACGAAGGGCTGCGGCGACCGACCGGGAAGGTCGGTGGGACGCAGGAGAAGGCCGCGAGAGTGGACCAAGGCGGCTGCGACGCGGGGGTGGAGTTACCAAGTCTGCTCGGTCCGAGTAGACCTGGGATGGCTGCAGGGTGGCCGCGGCGGCGGCAGCGGCTCGCAGGAGCGCCGGCGGCCCGCCGGGGTGGTCGCCGAGGGTCCGGGGACGGCGGCCGAAGCGGGTGCAGGCGGTGGCTGCGCGCGGGGAGGCCGCGAGTCATCCTCGACCTAAGCTCGGCTTAGGCAGCAGCCGGGTGCATCAGCGGCCGCGGCGGCGCTTGGCGACGGAGGCGGTCGGCGGGGATGCTCGCCGGAGCACGGGGCGACACCGGCGGAGGGTCTGGAGGTGGCGGCAGTCTCGGGCTTCCTCACGACCCGAGATAAGAGAGAAGGAGAGAGAGGATTATGGTGCGGCTGCGGCGGCTGGCCGGCCGGACCCGGTCGGCGGCGGCCGGGAGGCGCGCGGCCAGGTCAGAGGGAGGCAAGAACGTGGCTGGGGTGCAGTTATGGCTAGGGTTAGGGTTAGGGGAACAAAAACCCTAGATACACTATATATACATAAGGTGCAAATTGCAAGTAAGTCCTCCAAAACTCAGGATTTCATAACGAGTCCTCCACAGCGCGTGTAAAACGCGAGAATACCCCTCCACGTGCGATCCCACGCAAAACGGTACATAAAATGTCGCATCTTTTGCGAAATTACAATTTGCCAACACCGACCTCTCCTCGATCAACGTGCGATCTCCGCAGATCCGTCCGTCAGATTTGCGAACGGATTGCACCAGTGCGATCAGCACCTCGGAGACAACAAAGCTACGATTTTGTTTCACCACGATCAACCACGGATTCACGACAAAATCCAAACTTTCTCTCCAACAGAAGAAACTACGCACAAAATACATATAAAACACGTATTTTTGGATTTTCTCGAAATCCGTGCGTCAAACTCAGAATCCGTCAGCGCCATTAGTTCCAGAACAGCTGAACCGGTCGAAACGAGCTATTGGACCGCTAGGAACGGAGTCCGATACGAGCTGAAAGCCAACTTCACACCGTGGCTTCTCCGGAAAATCGAGTTACTATTCACTTTAAGTGAAACTTGGAAATCGCGTAGAATCTCCGTTTTAACTCGATTTCTCCCGAAATTTGACGAGTGCTTTTGTAATTAAATTACACACAAAAACATCGTCAACAGAGAGTTTAGTTGCACAGTCAAAATCTCAGTCCTTACAAAAATCGACCGTCATGTCGCTAAACTGAGCATCTCAATTTGATCCCGACCGACCACCAAATCATATTAATAAAATTTTATTTGCCTGTTTTGTCTTATTTATTATTAGCATTTATAATTAGTCTCTTAATCGAGGGTTCCTTAACAACGAAAGTGTGGGATAATTAACAGCAGATTCTTAAGTCTGTTGGAAGCCATGAGCCTATAATCCTGATTTCAAAATAAAACTTAAGTAAACTCAACCTCTACCATGAATGACCACTCGCCTTAGAAACAACCTACGGCGGGGCCGGTTCGTTCGCGGCAGACAGGCCACTCAAGTGGATCTTTATGATTTCTCACTAATATTTTGCCTTCATAGTAATTTAATTCTCCATACTTAGCTTTCAAACTAGTGATCTTTATCATACATATTAAATATTATTAAATAAATATTTACTATTACTATTTACAACATTATCATACATATTAACATATATTTACTATTTACTATTTACATTATTATATATTTATTATCAAAATTATCATACATTTACTATAAACATTATCATATATTTATTACCAATATTGTCATACATTTATACTATTTACTATTATCATACATATTAAATTTTACTAAACAGATATTTATAAGTCAGAGTATAATGTAAAATGTTACAAATAATTATTTTTTGAAAGTCCAAACCAAAAAATATTGCAAATAGCAAGTAAATATTTCAAATAGTAAATATTACAAATAATAGTAAACACTAAATGTTACCCAAACAAGTAATGTTGAAACGTTTACTTGTTTGGGTTTTAAAAAATAATTATTTTGTATCATTTTACGTTTATGCTCTGATGCATAAGAACTTATTTAGTAAAATCTAATACATATAATAAAAAAATAATAGTCTAAAAGCTAAGTATAGAGAGTTGTATTACTATGAAGGCAAAATATTAGTAATAAATTATGAAGATCCGATTGAGTGGGCCAAAGTACGGATAAATGTTTATCGATATAATACTGAAAAATAGTGTCTTGCAAAATGAAATACACAGTATTCTTATTTAATACATGCTAATTTTTGTGTTGCATTTGCATATGGTTTCACTAAATATATCGCTTTTCCATCTTTTATTTGCACGTTATAAAAATATCTTGACACGATCTCTACAAACTTTCATGATTTAAACTGTACATATTTTTTCACTGATTTTCAAAGGCTATTAAGGTAACTCTTTTTTGTTCTTAATCACGTAATTTGTTGTGGATATTATTATTGCCTTTATATCTTTAACTTTTTTTTTTTTTATAGCAACATTATAAATTGGTTGATTGTTTTAAATAAATTAGGCATAATATTTACTTATTTTTTATTTTACAATATTATGTAAATAAATTTTATCATACATATTTGATTTTACTATTTATTATTTACAACATTATCATACGATACATCACTTTGAGTTTTATCTTCGATACCACCTTTAGGACCACTTTGAGTTCTACCTTCAGCACCACCTTTAGTACCACTATGAGTGCTGCCTTTAGTACAACCTTCAGCACTACTTTCAGCATTCTTTTCAGTACCATCTTAAATAAGAACCGCCTTAATAATATTCTAATTAATTATTTTAATTCATAAATCTATATAACCAAATATCTTTTCATATATGNTACCAGCTATATAATTATATTTGACCAAAAATATATCTAGAGAATTTAAGGTTTCATAAGACATGCCTAATATATCTAAAGCATTCAATCTGCCGGCTTTATAATTATATTTGATCAAAAATATATCTAAAGTATTTAAGGTTTGATAAGACATCCCTAATTTATCTAAAACAATCAACCCATTTTCAATGTTGTAACAAAAAAATATATATATAAAAAAGAAAGTTATTATTTATTATTTATATTATCATATATTTACTATAAACATTATCATGAATTTACTATAAACATTATTATATATCTACTATTTACTATCAATATTGTCACACGTTTACAATATATCATATATTTACTATCAATACTACTTTAAATATCACTTTTAGTACCACATTTATTAAGAACCAACTTAAAAATGCTCTAATCTATTTTTTTAATTCATAAATCTATAAAAACAAATATCTTTTCATATATATCCTCTATATCTATATTTGATTTAGAACTCTTGTGTTGTACTTGTAGCTTCGCATTTAATTTGTTTATGAATTGTCTTCTTTTCTCAAATGGCTAAAATATTGGATGGTTTAAAACTTTACTGCTATAAAGGTTTAAAAAAAATAAAAGAAAACAATTAGAAAAAAGAAAAAAATTAGATTAATGTATATATAAATATTGAAAAGCAAAAGTTTAAAAAACTAACCCTTGTTGCGATCTATTTTTAATTCTTACAAAATCTTATGTTATGTGAAAGTCACCATAGGTTTTGAAAATAATTTTCACCATAGTTCTTAGATTCTTTTAGTTATTCTGTTCCAACACTACAATAACAAAAATATTAACAAATAAAGTGAAAACCAGTTTATTATTATAATTTACTTATTCCAGAATTTCTATTATTCTTATTGTAATTCACTAGCATGACGAATATCCTCCAGCCAGCTATATAATTAAATTTGACCAAAAATATATATAGAGAATTTAAGGTTTAATAAGACATGCCTAATATATCTAAAGTATTCAACCTGTCGGCTTTATAATTATATTTGATCAAAAATATATATGGAGTATTTAAGATTTGATAAGACATGCCTAATTTATCTAAAACAATCAACCTATTTTCAATGTAGCTACAAAAAAAAATAAAGATTTAAAGGGAAAGTTATTATTTATTATATATTATCATATATTTACTATAAACATTATAATTCATTTACTATAAACATTATCAAATATTTACTAGTTACTAACAATATTGTCATACGTTTACAATATTATCATATATTTACTATCAATACTACTTTAAATATCACTTTTAGTACCATATTTATTAAGAACCATCTTAAGAATACTCTAATCTATTTTTTTAGTTCGTAAATTTGCAAAAATAAATATCTTTTCATATATATCCTCTATATTTGATGTAGAACTCTTGTGTTGTAGCTTCGCATTTAATTTGTTTATAAATTGTCATCTTTTCTCAAATAGCTAAAATTTTGGATGGTTTAAAACTTTGTTATAAATTGTTTAAAAGAAACAAAAGAAAACAATTAGAAAAAGAAAAAAAAAAGATTAATGTATAGATAAATATTGAAAAGCAAAAGTTTGAAAAACAAACCGTTGTTGCGATCCATTTTTAATTGTTACAAAATCTCATGTTCCGTGAAAGTCACCATAGGTTTTGAAAATAATTTCCACCATAGTTCTTAGATTCTTTTAGTTATTCTGCTCCAACTCTACAATATCAAAAATATAAACAAATAAAGTGAAAACCAGTTTATTGTTATAATTTACTTATTACAGAATTTTTATTATTCTCATTGTAATTAACTAGTATGGCGAATATCTTCCTACCAGCTATATAATTAAATTTGACAAAAAATATATCTAAAAAATTTAAGGTTTCATAAGACATGCCTAATATATCTAAAGCATTCAACCTGCCAGCTTTATAATTATATTTGATCAAAAATATATCTGGAGTATTTAAGGTTTGATAAGACATGCCTAATTTATCTAAAACAATCAACGCATTTTCAATGTAGCAACAAAAAAAAAAAAGATATAAAGAAAAAAGTTATTATTTATTATTTATATTATCATATATTTACTATAAACATTATTCAGCATTTATTATAAACATTATCATATATTTACTATTACTATTTATTATCAATATTGTCATACGTTTACAATATTATCATATATTTACTATCAATACTACTTTAAATATTATTTTTAGTACCACATTTATTAAGAACCACCTTAAAAATACTCTAATCTATTTTTTTAGTTCGTAAATCTGTAAAAATAAATATCTTTTCATATATATCCTCTGTATCTATATTTGATGTAGAACTTTTGTGTTATATCTTCGCATTTAATTTGTTTATGAATTGTCTTCTTTTCCCAAATGGCCAAAAAATTGGATAGTTTAAAACTTTACCGTTATAAGTATTTAAAAGAAACAAAAGAAAACAATTAGAAAAAGAGAAAAAAATTAGTTTAATGTATATATAAATATTGAAAAGCAAAACAATAAGTTTGAAAAATAACCTTTTTGCTATCATTTTTAATGTTACAAATCTCATGTTCCTGTGAAAGTCACCATAGCTTTGGAAAAAATAATTTCCCCATAGTTTCTAAATTCTTCTAGTTAATCTGGCTCCAACTCTACAACTAACAAAAATAATTAAATAAATAAACTGAAAACGCAGTTATTGTAAATTTATCTTATTTTCAGAATTTCTAATTATTCCACAATTGTAATTCACATAGTACTGACGAATATTCTTCCTACACTATATAAGTATATTTGACTTACAAAAATATATCTAGAGAAACTTTTAAGGTTTCAATAAACTGCCTAATATATCTAAATCGATGGTCAAACCTGTCGGCTAATATAGATTATAATTGATCAAAAATAATATATGGATATTTAAGGTTTGATAAGAATGCCTAATCATTTTCTAAAACAACTCAACCTTTTCAATTAAACCTAAGAAAAAACATAAAGATTTAAAGGGAAAGTTATTATTATTAATATTAACCATATATTACTATAAACATTAATTCATTTATATAAACATTATCATATTTCTTTATTTACTATTACTTACCAATATTGTCAATAACGTTTACAAATTCCGTAAATACAAAAGAACTTTTCCTGTATACAAGCATAGCTTGTAGCCTGTGAGAGTTCTCTGTATACAAGCGAATACGCCTGTACCGCGAGAATTTCTCTAGGCAACTTCCCGCTTCACCGTAATCCAAGGGAATATTGTCAGAACAACCGCCGCTCACGAAACTCCTCCCACATCAATAGGCGGAAGATCGGGCGATCGATCCCGCCTAACACCTTCCACCACACCCTTCGCCGCTTTCAGAGCAATGTGTCAGGTACACCTTGTCCCTTCTCCAAGGTGTTAAATCACTCAATAGTTGTCTCCATGGAGCGATCCATGACTCCATGATCGCCGGCTCCATCTCACCCACTTCAGGAAGTGGGTGGTTAACTCTAGAAACGGAATAGAGCTGCCAACAGTGCCTGACGCTCGCTTCCTCCGCCGCACTATCGGATTCTGAGTCCCGATCTTGCCGGACACGCATCGTAACTTGCAGGGCCTTGCCGCGGCCACACCTCTCGCCAGCACTCGCACACTGCAAGAGCGCGGGCAACGCCTCCCCCGGCGCCGCCCTCGCCGTATTGTCCCGCTCCACGACAGCCTCCTAGAAGCCTTCTGACTCTTCTCCTGCGCGAAATCGACATCCGCGCGCGGCCTAGCCAATAAGCGCGGCCATCTGCGTCCGAACTCCCGTCTCCTACTGCTCCGGGTTGCCGCGGGAGCCGCACTGGCTCCTTCGTCTCATAGACCTCGTTCGTCGGTCGACCACTGAGGCAACTTGTCTGCCACAGTGGGCGGCACGCTACTGAAATGAAGTCAATTACTTAGTGCACTCAACAATATACTCATTATAGTCCCATCTGGCGAAAGCATACAAGTGCATTATTTTCCTTCACAAAGCATCATGTCGTCGTCCGCCCGCACGCGATCATACAACAAATAAAGAAAACAAATAACACTAATATCCCTAAAAATCACATCTAGACAGACATAATTACATCAACAGCAATCTAGGCCTTCGCTATACTTAGTTCACCGCACTCACGTTTCCCTAGATCTTTAGTCTTATCCAATTCCTAAGGGCCCTAGATCCCTCCGTAATGCTTTCTCCACCTTTGGCTCTTTTACTACTCTGAGATAAACGCCCAAATAATAATCTGTCCACGCCCCGACCGCCGATCCTTTTGGCCGCGAGAGCGCAACAACCCGAACGACAAGCTTCTTCCTGCCGCCCAAGCCACACAGTAGTAATAGAGTACAAAATTTGCCTAACGGAAGCATACACAATGTCTATGCACAAAAGACAAGCAATAGCCAAGTGAAAGAATTATACCATTCAATATACAAGTAATATGACTAAATTTAACATCACACTACCATGTATCCAACATAAATCAATGTTCTTTCACATTATATGCATCATCTCTTTTTACATCTCATTCTTCAAAATATAACTTTTGACATTTAATAAATATTCTTTACATCATTATCATTAAGCAAGTTCATAATACTAAAACTTCCAAATACAAAAGTATGATAGTAAAGGTGTGGCAACTACAAAATGAAATCCATCTCTGGGCCGTCTCAACTAGGGCCGCGATGCCTTACGCGACATACTCCGGCTCGCTCGTCCCGGCTTCGTGAAATACTGGCGTGAGAACTACAACAAAGTCCCAGTGGTTCGGCAACCACCACCGCGACCTATCCATAGTCTAATCAGCAAATAGAAAAAATAATAGATAAAACAACTAACAGATGCAGCCAATATGGCCTAGACAATAAATAAAACCATCTCGATAGAAGCCATAGATAAATAAGAATTAATTTGATTATCATTACCGGGGGAGCGAGAGTCCGAGGAGCCCGTAGGTTGCCCTCACAAAGTACGACCAACAGACCAAATCCCCTTATGTCGGTTGAGATAACGCGCCTAACAAACCCACGGGAACGCCCTCTGGAGATAACGCTGCTACGACCCCAGTGATGACAACTCCGAGGCACATCGCCCGAGGGGAGCTACGCGCCGCTCCGGTGAAGCAAGGCACTATTAGGTGAGTACCATCATCCTTAACTTTAAGATTTTAAAGTTCTAACCCATTCCATTGACTCAAGAGAACCATGTACATATCACCCTTAAATTCTAAAGTGTTTATTCATATATTCACTACTTTTCTTGTTCTTTGTCAATGATGCTCACACTTGTTTTCTAAAGTCCTCTAGACCCTCAATGGTCACTTGTTAAATCTTAGTCAACAATGTCACATTTGTTACTAACCCTTACTAGTTCTTGTCCCTTTCAATGGCATAATAGGGTTACCAATTCTCATTCATTCATACACTATTTCCTCAAAGCATTAGAACTCATATCATACAAAAAAAAATTACAATTAACCCTACTATGCAACATGCCAAATATAAATACATATGGCTCAATATGACGCTTTAGACTATAAAAGGATTTCGATGTCCTTGGATATGCACACACCCAACTTAGATGTCGCCACAAGGAGCTCCACCCGAGTGAATTTTTTGGGAATTTTAAGCTCAGTCGCGCGTGCTGGTGGCGGCTATCTGTAACGACAATACGTTTTTTTAATAACTTTGCGTCACTCGTTGGATGTCGAACCGAGTATTCCAACTCGTTTAAAATACCCTCAATTAGGTTATTCTACAATGATCAAAATAGATCAAACCCACCTTTGGCCAAAACCCCTCTTTGGGATCGCTATGCATAATGTTGAAATTTTTGCATTTTTTTTCCGAGATGACTC
>NW_017890617.1:0-43389 GCF_001540865.1 Ananas comosus | reverse complement strand
GATAAGGAACTTCGGCATTTACATCATCCATTTTCTCTTAAACAGATAGTAGAGCTGGAGAAATTCCAGCTCCATAGGCATGGAAACCAAACAATGGAAGAAAAATAATTTTCATATGAACTCGTATTCACTTGAAAATTTACTTTAATCTGAACTTTAGCTTCGATGAAATAAACAGGCCTTTGTTGTAGTTGTATTTGCATGCTAGCTATTGTCATAGCTGAAGATATATAGGGGCCTAATTATTGTGTTTCGATCTACGTCCTAATTGAATGTAGTTAATACAACAATTATAGAGAGTAATTCTACACGAAAGCCAAGTCCGAATCCTAGTTGATTTACGTTTCCAGCTAAGTTTATTTCTAAATGAAATAAACGAAGCGGTTAACATGCTACCTTTCTCTTAAAAAAAAATTCTACACAAAAACAATCTTACCTATCCACTTGCCTCTTTAATAATTTTTTCTTAAAAAAAATCTCTTATTTGGGAGTAATTAATCTCAAATGTAGTTAAGCAAACAAAATATTTATATTTGAATTACTTTCAACTACATACAGCTAAACAAGCTAGGTTTATAAAACTACCAAATTTTCAACTACATATATCTTTAATTCTCTATGAACTATATTTATACCTACATCATGCCAAACGGCCTTTAATATTAACAACTTTCGTGGTTACTGAAAATGTATGAGATTCATCTAATTCAGTCAAAAGTTAACATGCAAAATTCAATTAAATATTTAAATCTATCTATTAACGTCAAAATCAAGCGCAAAGATAACTACTCATGATTCTCAATTTTTTTCTTGTTAAAGAAAAAAAACCATTCTTAAAAAAAAAAATATAACGTGCTATTTGCTTCATTTATCATAAAAGTCTCGTTTTTTGCTTTCAATTGCAGTGCAACTACAGAGAAGATCTCAACAACCTTTCTACCTTGTGTGAGATCACATGGTCATTGATTGTAACAAAGGGCCAAAATTTACAACTTTTTTCAGGGAAGAGTCTAAACAAGAACAAAAAATAATAATAATTTGTTAATTAAAAAAAGTTGGTTGTGTTATATATTTACTATTAAATGCACTGTTTGCATGCGGTTTAATTAATGCTTTTAGAGAGTGGTAATTATTTAACATGATTTATCATGGTACCAGATTACGAGGTTCGAAAGTTTGAATCCTACATAGTATGTAGGACTAGTTTTGTTTGATTTTTGGAATGAAACCTACCGACCAACTCAGCTCGAAGGTTTTTTTTTTTAAAAAAAAGAAGCCCAAGAGTCTTATTTCGAAATTTTTGTAGAAGGCAAATTCCCACAAACTAAATTTTACAGTAAATTTTACTATTGCCATTGAAATGAAAATAGTTATTATCAGACCATAGCCTACTTATTTAGTGAAAATAAATGGAACTAATACCGCCAAATAAATTTTATTTTTGTCATAGTAAACAATTCAAATTATGACTAGATATATTATATGCACTCTAACAATAATAAAACTTAATTTTAGAAATATTAGCTATTAAGCTTCTCCTCATGTCTCTTACAAAAATCTTTGTAATGTCATGCCCCTAAGCAAGTTGACAAAATAAAAGAAAACAAAAAAAGAGCAATGCTATATGTACAGCTATAATCTAGGCATAAATTTTACACTGTAGTCTCACAAAGATCTAATTTACTATCTTATTTTATCAATTTTTTAATTTTAGATAGTTAAATAATTAAGAGTAAGATTTATATTTTGTGGCAGAGTGTACAAATAATAATTGTTTGGTAAAAATGTATATAACATATCTAAACTATAGACCATTTCGAATTGACTATTCAATCTTTTAAAATTTTGAATTTACTATCCAATCCTTCAATTTATTTAATTTGAGTCAGTAAATGGTTAAGATAGTTACTTAATTACTTTAATAAATTTATATTGACGAGAATTATATGAAGTATACTAATTTAATCTGCAAAGAGAAATGATACATTTGAATTTTAAAATCAAATACAGATAACTATTCAAATTTAATAAATAAAAAAAAATCAGACAGCAGATAGCAAATAGAATTTTTAAAAGATTAAATAGCCCACTTAAAACACTAGAAAAGAAAAAAAAAAGAAAAAAAAAAAAAAGAAAAAAAAACCTAAGCTAAACACATTATTATGTGTAAGTAATTAATTAAGTACAAGCGTCGTACAATTAAACATGTCGTAGGTCGCACAAGGGCCCACACCACCGGTCGGATCAGCTCCTCCTCTCCTGCCTTCGTCTCGCTCGCTCGGCGATCCAAAATCCACATCGGGAGTCGCGTGTGAACGTGACGTCAACCCCGTCAAAGCCGCCCCTCGGTTTGCGTGCACCGAAGGGGTTCCGAGCTGACTAGACATAGGCCCTCCGGCGGGGCCCACCGAAGAACCAATAAGAACGCGCCACGTGGGTTCACCACCCTTGTTCTGCAAAAAGAGACTATCGTAGACGCTCTCGGGTCGATATTTCTATCCACTCACTGGTACATTTAATTAATAAAAACAATTATTATTATTATTAATTAATAGCGTAATAATAATAATAATAATAATAATAATAATAATAATAAAAAGCAAAAGCCAAAAAGCCCCAAGAGCTTCTTCTGAACGGTGACAAGAATCTCCCACCCAGTAGATTTATTTATTTTTTATATTTATAGATAAAAACAAAAAAGAAACTCTTCCTGCCTCGCTATAAAGCCGTGGAGAAGGTTTGCGCACCTCCCCCTTTCCTCTCCTCCTCATTCCGCATCTCATTGTTCACACCATAGAGAAGGTCCCCTCTCTCTCTCCTCTCTCTCTCTCTCTCTCTCTCTCTCTCTCCACTAAAAATTTGGTTTCAATTATTTGTTTTCAGGAACTTGTCTAGTGATCTTATACGCGCGCAGGTCTCCCCGTTTGTTCTTTATTTTCGATCAGAATAGCGAGAGGTCTGTGTTATAGCCTATAATTCGCGCGCAAGTTTTAGCGGTTTATAGAGGGTTCATAGACAAAATGGCGCCAGTGAGCCTGCCGCCCGGCTTTCGGTTCCACCCGACCGACGAAGAACTCATCATATACTATCTCAAGAGGAAGATCAATGGCCGTAAGATCGAACTGGAGATCATCCCCGAGGTCGATCTCTACAAATGCGAACCCTGGGATCTACCCGGTATCTTCTTCTCTCTTCTTTTTTTCTTTTTTTTTTTTTTCTCTTTTTTCTTTCCCTCGGTCGATCATCTACATTTCCATTAGTTGCACCATATGATTTTTGATTATGTAGCATAATATATTATTGTCTACGTGCATGAAAGAAACAAACTGTGGCTAGCTAACAACATCACCATGCAATGCCACATTATAACTTGATTATTATTATTTTTTTCCTTTTGTTGATAAATTGATATCAACTATAGTGCTAATTAATATATATGGGAGTGCCTTCATGTTCAAATAAGATAAGATACTAATGTTTACATTACTTTTCCTCTCAGAAATTAAAAAAAAAACAAAAAAAATATAATGGTACTGATATGCATTGTGTTAGGGGAATTGGGATTGTTGTATTCATTGGTTGGTCTCTAAGCAAGGGATAACATGTGCAATACTTGGCTTGCATTTTACTATATTCTCCTCATAGAGAAAGAATATATATATATATATTTATATATAATGTGTATACGTAGCTTCTAATTCTATTAAATTCTACGATTACGTCAAGCCCAGTGTCCACAGGCCTCTTGGAGAAAGAATTTACAAAAATTAACTTGCCTTGAATCACACTTCACCCATCCCAGTTGTTGTACGTTAATTCCTTGCTACTATACCCTATTCTCTCCCCCATATCTCGCTATTGCTTGCACAAAACAATAATTAATGATAAGTTAAGCCCTCATTTGGTTTTATTTTAAATTTTTTTTTTAAAAAAAAACTCAGATGTGAAGTGTTTTAAGGTTTCTATTTGGTAATTAATTTTTTCTATCCTTGTCATTGCTGGTTAGATTCCAAACTCGTCTCTTTAAGAAAACAACGAAGCAATAACAAAAAAATAGTTATTAAATTTTTGGCCTTTCTCTCCCAAACGAATTAATCTCGTAGATGTAGAGATGCAAACAATATTTCACACATTGGTGCGTTTAGTTTTTTCTCTTTCTTTTTAGACGAAATATTGGTGCATTTAATCAAACAGAATTTCAAGTTAAACATAAAAAATGTCCCTTTGTTACTGAACATGACTAAAATGCCTTTTAAACCGACTATTGTCCAAAAAAACAAAGAATCCTCTGAAATTTTTATGCGTGTGTGTGTGTGTGTGTGTGTGAGAGAGAGAGAGAGAGAGAGAGAGAGAGAGAGAGAGAGAGCTTTGCATGGTAAAGAGGAACCTTAATTTTCAGAACCGAAAGAAAAAAAATTCCATTGACTGGAAAAAGCCACATTATCATGTTGGAGAAAAATATATAAGGCCCTTTGATCTCCTTGAGAAGGGAAAATTTTCTTTTATTTTATTTTTTTCAATAACTGAGCCAAAAGCTAAAGGCTATTTCAGGGACTTTCACTATGTAGATGATAGGTATAGGAGCATCCCCTCTACGGCCTCCCTTCTCCTTTAGCTTTATTTATTGCCTACCCTTGGCTTTATTTCCATAACCTTTATATATCCTGAACCTCCCTGCTGCTCTAAATTTCGTGCCCATGTATATTAGAGGCTTAAGAGTGCAACCAACATAATAAGTAGATAAAAGTTTATAGGGAAAAAAAAAAGTACAAATTGATTTTGATATCAATAAAGAAAGTAATAGAAGAAAGAAGCTGCATGGTTTCCAAGAGAAGCATATATATAGGTTGAAAAGAATGTGGTCCCACTTTAGTTTTCCTACTTGTTGTGGGGGCATTTTTAGGGTTTGATGGAAAATGTGTTGGTTCTAATGATTATACCCTTATTAATTACAAGCTTCCAAGAAATATTTAACTATTCCAAAACTTGGAACTTTAGGTTTTCGCTCATCAAATCCGCTTGGCCATGTATAAAACCAGTTATACAATTAAGTTTAATCGATCTTTTATATATCTTTACACTTTCTCAATGGAGTCATCGCTGATCTGTGTCTTCTAAAAACTGAATCTTGCAAGCTAAACTTTTGCCAGAGAAATCCTTTCTACCAAGCAAGGACCTGGAGTGGTACTTCTTCAGCCCGCGGGACCGCAAGTATCCGAACGGCTCGAGGACGAACCGCGCGACGAGGGCCGGATATTGGAAGGCCACCGGGAAGGACCGGAAGGTGAACTCCCAGAAACGCGCGGTGGGCATGAAGAAGACCCTCGTTTACTACCGAGGCCGTGCACCCCATGGCTCGCGCACCGACTGGGTCATGCACGAGTACCGCCTCGATGAGAAGGAATGTGAGAACGCCACTGGTTTACAGGTACAACCCTACATCATTCCCCACTCTTCCAGAAGAAATTTGATAGCTAATTGCATTGTGCACTACACAAAATTAATACGACCACCGCTTGCATTCTGTATCAACACTTAATTGCTTCTTCATTTTATTGCTGCATGCTATTGAGAACATTCGAGTGTTGTGGTGCTTGATCTAGGATGCATATGCTCTATGTCGAGTGTTCAAGAAGAGCGCACCTGGCCCTAAGATCATTGAGCACTATGGTGCTCCTTATGAGGAGCACTCACAATGGAGAGCTAACGATCATTCGCCAACTCTCGATGTCTCTTCCGATGGAAGAGGGGAGGACTTGGAGAGCTGCAGCTTCTCTTTCCCTGTGGAGACCAGCTCGTCGGACATGATTCAGGGTTCGAGTGTGGCAGGGAATGGCAAGTGGATGAATTTTCTCCCTGAGGAGGCCCTCAATGCTACAGGCTTATTATGTGATCCTTTTAGCTACTCTTACTTACCATCAAAGGTAAATACCTCCTTACTCTCAAAACTAGCACAAGTAAAAACTTGACAGCTTTTACTGTGGAAATAAGAAGAAACAATCTAGCTTATGAGCTCTGAAACCTCAATTTGAAACTTCTGATTTTGCTGCGGCAAAAAAGATGTTATTTTCAACCACTCTACGTAAATAACACTTTCTGTTACGTAAATAACACTTTTACAGAAGCTCCGGTCTGGGCAAACACGCTCTTACCGAGTCTATGATGCAGCGGTTGCTCATGTTCTTTGCGATGTACAGGTGGATGTGGCATTGGAATGTGCAAGGCTTCAGCACAGGCTATCTTTGCCCCCATTGGAGGTGGAGGACTTCCCCCCGGTTGATCTCATGGACTCGAAGGTCGGCCTCCACACAGCTATGCTTCGAGATCATAACCATAACGAGGTGGACATACTGCAAGAGATTTTATCCGTAGCATCCGCCTCTCAGGAGCTGATCAACAACTCCAGCTACACTGACATGTGGCACGGAAACACTTCTCACTTTGAGGATTACGCCTCTCTATTAGAACTTGATAAAAGGAACGAGGCGTTGCAGTTCCCTCAGATCGAGATTGCGGGCTCTACGAGATTAATCGGTAAACAATGTGAAGAAGATGATTCTGGGAGGTTGATAGAGATCAGCGATTTGGAAGAGGAATTCAAGGAAGAAAAGAAGAAAATAGAAAACCTAAGAGGGGTCAAGATGTTGAACAATAACTTACCTGAGGTATAAGAATACACCTAACGGAAAATTACAGATTTCGACACTATTTAACGGAAAACAAACTTACCTTTTTTGGTTTTCAAACAGATAATCTTAGAAGAAGAACAAAGCAGTCCAACAGAGAGCACCACAAATTACCCATTAGATGCAAGTGGCACTGAAGGTATATATTTTGGAGTTTTATGCATATATACACTTGCAAAGTGACCTGTTTGCATATAAATGTACCCCTATTAAAAAATAAAGTTGGTCATGCACCATTTTATTTAATTGCACAGAAATTTAATTTTACACGAATAAATATAAATAACAAGCTAGAAGATTTGTAGGTGTAAATTGATAATTATCTCTTGGAGTCTAGTTTGTATCACTGTTAATTTGCGGTACTAGATCGTTTGGTTAACTCAGAGCTAGATTGCAGGAGAAGCCGTTCACCTGACCAATTCAACTGAGTTAGGCGACATCGACGACAAACCCATCTTCTCACAGTCTCAACCTGACGATTTCACTGTTGGTTTCATCGGCATAAATCCTCTTGGAGCGTCCCAAGAGGAACATCACTGCGAAGCCTACGCCAACGCGCCAACTTTCGACTTTTACGAGAAGGTCGATGTCAAGCATGGCTTGTTTATATCGAGAGGCGGCGTTGCTGAAACGCACTTTCATCAGATCGAGCCTTCGAAGAAGGTTAGTTTCCACATGAATCCGATGGCAAGAGATAATGTACTGGTTGAGACGATTGAGAAAGGTAGAAGCAGGGTTTCGGTCTTTAGCAAGTTCAAAGCATTCATGAGAGACAAGATCAATGGGGAAAAGATATCTATGAAGCCATGCAAAAGGTCCTTAGGTAATGAAACAATGAGTGGGATGCTACAAGTAGTTAGTACAGTTATATTGAATTCATGTGTTTATCTTGGGGATGTATCAGAACAAGCCATTTCTATGGAGCAAGCACCCTTAAAGGAAAACCAGATGAAAGAGGAAAAAGAAGGTGCATGTTCAAATGAACTGAAGCAGGTGAAGAACTGGAAGAAGAGTGATCAGGAGAACAATATCTGGTTTCCTGGAGTGAGAAAGAGGGGGTTTGTTAGCATGCTTTTGTATGGGAAGTGGGCCTTCTTCACAGCTCCTTTTGCTCTTGCCCACTAACAGTAATTCTCTTTTCCCAAATTCATCAAGTCAAATCAAACATAATATAGATCATGACATTTATCTTGGTCATTGTAGAGGTTATTGATACGGTAAAACATGATTTAACTTAAATTATAGAAGGAATATCTGTAAGTTATAGCCAATGACAGAGAGGTATGGTACTGCTACATGTGCCTAACAAATTTAATATTTAAATATGTGTAATTTATCTTTTGTGAAATATGCACTTTTCTGATTCCTTTTTTTTTTCTTTTTAACCCTTTGTCTAACTGAGTATGTATAGAGCAAAGTATAAAAGCAAAAGATCATAGTGAAGTACCATTACAACTTAAATCCCAGCGTCTCATAAAGTATCAGTATTCAGGCTAAACCAATGGTATTCTAATGATAAAGTGCCTAGATGGAGTGTGGGATTGTTGTGAGAAAACGAAATGAAAAAGAAAACATATTGTATTCTATCTCAATACCCAAGGAGTTCTAAGAAGTCGAGGGACGGGCCACAAAAAATCCTTGATCAAAACTCATAAGCCAAAGAGTCATTTCTAAGTAATAATTAAGTTGTTGAGCTCTATTAATTTAAAGATTCGGCTTTTTCCGGTGCACATTTATATAGCAATCCACCAGGTCCCCTAGTCCCCACATGATCAATGTACTTCAGAATTCTTCTGATACCAATACCATTTATAATTCAAACCAACTCACCTATTATTGCAGTAGTCAAGAATTTTGGAAATAAAAAATACTTATATATATATAGGACCAAAATATTCGGTACAAGCAGAATTAATAAATAGAATACTTCTACTTCTTGACTATCGAAAAAGAAAAGGATATAGTCTTAGCTGACAGTAAAGCACCGCAAATTGAATGGCCTGACGATTCTAATTTGAATAACCTGCGGCATTTCTGTTCCATGATAAGTATGATGGATCGCCGAGGGTCCTGCACCAGAAACCAAAGAAGACAACCGAAATAATTGTACAGAAATCCGAAAAGAGAAAGCACTAAACTGTGATTTCTTTTAATAACACACCTGTCAAATTATTGAGAAACCACTCATAAAGTTCTTTGCATACACAGTTCAATTAACCTTTTCTTAAAATACTAGGTTTACAAGTAAATCAGCATTGTCCTATGGATCACAGTAGATAGAGCGTCGAAGTTTCTCTGCTCTCGTATTTCAACAGAGGAGAAAGATACATGACCACTACTGTGAATTCAACTTCTTTCACAGTAGTGCCAATTGTTCAATGCTGCTACATCATGATACCAAGTGACATAAGTCTCTCTCATAACTAATTGCAGTACCCAGGAATGTTTAAGTCAGGAAGGTAGATATTACACCCAAATACTGCTGGAATTTTATGTCCAATTCAATAAATAACAAGTTATTGAATCTACAAATTTGACCACCTAAATCACAGTGTTAACTTATCATCATTTTGATGCAGAACTGTGTAACATTACTCATCATTTATAGGCGTAAAGACAAGCCACAGTACAACCACGATATCAAATTGCTGCAATAAATTACTACAGTAATTAGGACAAGGTATCATATAGTGCAATATGTGGACAGCACATAGCAAAATTTATGAAATAGCAAATCTAAGCAGACAAAAATAGTTCAATCAATTAATAGGGGCAATAAGAATCTCACCTAGGCTTAAAGACATACAAAAGTATGAAGCCCATTGCAAGAAATAAGCACAGGCCACCGACTGTAAGATATGCTACGCCGAGGAAATTGTTCTTTCCGCCTATCCAAGATGTCGTGGAAAGAACAAGTTTCTTCTTTCCACCAAAACTATACGTGTTGTAGTTGTTCTGTATAACTACAGTAATTTCCTCATTCGCTTCGAGATCCACCTCAATTCTTCCGTAGAGTTTCCTGAAAGTTGGAAGTGCAGCTGTTCGCATCCACACAATGAGATCCTCCTGCTCACTTAACTGAAACAAATTATACACGAAAATTCAGATTTTGCGGTGAAATCTATATGTAACAAATAACTTTTCTGGTATTTATTTATGTGCAAGAATCTCAAAAGTGGAAATCTAACAAAGCAACTGACATTTCAGGTTATTAAGTGAAATAGAATAAAGACAGAGAGTTTACAGGTATGCTGGCATTAAGGCTGGCACCGCCAATCAGACCCCCACTCTGGAAATTCTTGGGGTAAACATCGCTCCCGAATTTGTGCTTCTTATCGCTCTGCCAAGCTATATCCTTCTTATTAACCTGCAGAGACTTACTATTTGCCGAGAAACTGTATGTATCATTGAACAAGCTCCAAGCAATGAGACCACAGGGAACAATTGCTAACCCATCCCCGGTGGTGCCTTCTGGTTCGCAAGTTTTCGTTTCGCGTTCGCTCGATTTACTCTTCAGTTGCTTATCGCTGCGGCTTTTCACATATCTACAAGACAAAGAATCACTGTTTAGCTTCGACACACTTCAAGTTATGGTAATTTGAAGGTATAGCACAGACGGAAATTCAAAGAATTCTAAATATTCTTAATAGATGAAATAAAAACACTAGCCATTATATCTTATTCCCTTCATTTTGAGTTGAATAGTTGACAAATACAAAATCAAAACATCGTAAATAAAATGAACTATCCAGGCAGAGATTGTAAGCTCGCACGATAAATCTCTTACTACATTTCACATACCGGCGATGATTCTGGTAAAAGTTATCGAGCTGATAATAAACTTGGATGGGACTCGACATCTGCTTCGGCACCTGTATGTTACTTTTACCAGTCAATTAAGACAAAACTCTTCAGAACAACAAGCTGCATAACATCTATAGAAACCGAAAAAAGAAAAGAAAAGAAAAAAAACCAGGTCTTACAATTAATCTTCGAGTACAAGTTTTGTTAGTTTGACTGTTTTGAATGAAAGCCAGTTTATCATCACGCAAATGCTGCGGCACGCAATCCGCATCATATCGGTCTACAAGTTCCACAACCTAGATATTAAACATAGGATCAGATATGCGAATATAATGCAAAATTATGCTGAATTATGAAAAGGGATTCGATTAATTTATACATGTTCTGATGCCGACAAGGAGGCCAATCCAATAGGAATGAAGATAATACCAATTAAAGCAAAGGTAGAAATAACCTGTTCATTGAAGGACAAAAAAATTTAAAAAAGTAAAGTTCTTAAATAACATCTTAATAAGATCATATTAATCACATTGTAGAGGCAGTGTAGGACTTACAATTCCTGGAGTTAGCAATGGTTTACAAGCTGGCAACTCTTGCTGTGTGAACTTGGAATCTGAAGGTGATAATAGGAAGCAGAATTATGTGGTAATAATCGAATCAAAAATATAACAACAGAAGATCATTTTTCTTAGCCATTACGACCGTGTTCTTTATAAATGCCAGAATAAATTAAGCTCAGCTTCAAAAAATACTCCAAATATACAACATCCTACATCCTCTAATCTATCATTAATACATTTCTTTTTTCACCCCCTTTTTTATAACTTATAGAAATCAATAACAAGTTACCATATCAACCATCAAAATTATATCTATTAACATTGCCATTTCCTCTCTCTCTCTTTTTTTGAAATTTGAAGAAAAAAAATTGCAACAAAATTCAATTCGCGAAATTAAAACCCATCACAAAACAATTTTTAAGGAATTGTAACATTAATAAATCGGATAAAAAAAATATTATATGAAATTTCGAAGGGAATATACATTTGGGTTTTTTGGAATTCCTCCTTGCGGCGGAAGAATCTGTGGCTCCATCGCTTCCGAATGTTGAACCCGCTTTGGAATTCATAACAAAAGTTCAGAAAAAAAAAAAGGAAAAAAAAAATTTATAGAACGATAAATTAAAGAGGTAAAAAGTAAAAAAATAAAAATAAAAAACCCAAAAAGTAACCGTTGGGTTTTATTAATTTCAATAAATATTATTATTATAATTATTATATTTCTCCGACAAAGAAGGGTGTTTTGCGGGAGGAAACGAACCATTTGGAGCCGGTCAAAGCCGAACCGCGCTGCGGACCGGGTCTAAGAGTGACCAGTCCACCTCCAACGCCTCACGATCAGAGCTGTGAACCGGGTCCAAGAAGAGTGACCGGTCGGTGCTGTGATCCGTGTGCACTTGTTTTAAAAAATTTTCTCTTAAATAATAAATTACCCTTCATTTTAGAAGTTGAATTTTTTTTCGAATTTAATAAAAAATCAGAATCAATTGTACATCTAATCAGTTATGCAAGTTTGAAGATAAAAATTTGTGCCGTTTATAGCAAAATACTCATTTTTTGAAGCAAAAATTATAGTTTGATCGAAAAAATGTAGTAATTGATGTGACACCTAAAATATTAGGTAGAAGTCACTGTACATACTCTTTTAAGATTATCTGATAAAACTATAATTTTGAAATCATTGGATTGAGCTTAGAAAACTTATCCGGAATAAATATTTGGATAACATCACTAACAGAGATGTTTTTGATATTGATAATTAAATTTGCCAAATTAGATAACTATATGATTGAGGTGTAAATTATGCATTGTAATTTTTTATGGTTGGGAACGGTGTGGTGTGTTTTTTACGAATACCCAGCAGAACCCATTCGTAGCAGTTTACAAAATTAAATAATTGACGAACTTTTGGAAGTATTTTCTCTCAGCAAATCGGTGCCGCTGTAATCAGTAGTGTAGTTTTTTTTTTTATTTCCCGCCCACTTGGAGACCTGTGATATCTCATTTCTGTCGCTTAGTTTATATTTTGATGAATAAAGAGAGTAATGTGCTATTCTTTTCTAAAAATTTTTTTATGGTTCAACTCAGCGCATTTATCTTATTAATTTTTTTTTACTAAAATTTAAAAATTAATATTTGAAAATAAGATTGTGAAATATACACATCTATAAAAAGCGTATAGAAGTACTATTCTCAATTTTGATTTACTTGGATGCACATTTGTGGCATACAATTAGCCGCGTTGGCCAAGTGCATGGGAACGTCAGAAACTGTGTTTAGATTAATTTTGACCACTCATTTTGACAAAACAGTATCCAACATTTAATGATGGGGCCCATGATATTAGTCAATCGAAGTAGACCACCAAATTTTTGCAACATTATTTTATTATCTTTATTTATTTATTAATTTATTTATTTGGAGAAGGAAACTAAATTTATATAGTGAGCTGGTGGGTTCTAAGCTCGATCGTATTTAATAGGCCAAAAAAAAAAAAATCAATGGGATTGTTGTAATTCACAAGACAAGATAATGAATAAAATTTAATCACTAAATTTTGAATTAGTAGAAGTTGTTTGTAAGAATAATGTATTTCTATGATAGTGAGTAAAGGCCAAAATTGTGGAGTCCATATCTACAGGGATCTTATTTGTCATAGTTTTACAAAATTTAAATTTGAATATGAATTTAGACCTAATAATATTAGTTTATGTAAATTATCAAAAAGTCAACAAATAATTTTTTTGTTCGAATTTGAATTCAGATAGCAGTAATATCTGATACATTATCAGATCCAATTATAATCTTGAGCATTCAATTATCATTTTTTTTTTTAAATGTGAAACTTTGTTTTAATTATTTAACTAACTAATGGTATCATTACAATCCATTGACCTAATTTAACTATGTCATTTTTGGTAATGAAAAGTTAACAAATTCAAAGTGATCCTATCCCCTTCTATGTGTACTACTCAACAACATGGTGACATGAGACCAAAAACAGATAGGGACCACGCACTCTATAGTTTATGGAACAAATATATTTATATTGTTTTTATTTTTTAAAAAAAGAATAATGATCTTGCTTTTTCATACACCACCGAAATTTGTGGGCCCCGAATCCATGGGATGTGGAGGACAGAGAAGATACTGGAAGATCCTGTATTATTAACAATGAACCGGCCAATACTTAAAATAGAAAAAAAAAAGAAAAAATTGTTGTGTGGACCCGGTGCACTAGATTAGCATCCGTCAAAAGTAAATTAGTCCAGATTTAAACTTTACACCGGATTACATATCATCATCCGAATTATATGGCTTACTAAGTATGATAGCTATGTAATATTTTGTGATAAATCAAAGCTTAAATAAAATTTATTTTTTTATTCTAAATAAAAAATAGACATACAGTTTTCAAAATCATACTATAAGAGTATATTTGGAACTGCTTTGCACAATCACAAACAATCAATTTATGAGAATAAACTATCTTCGCACTATAAAATTCTACTAAGCGAGATTATTACAAGCAGCTCAATTTGTCACATTGAAAAATATACGGCAGAAATATTATGTGCAAAAAAAATTTCACGCACAAAGCGTGCGGCATTCAGACTGACATGGTGCAGCCGTGGCAGGCCAGAATTCCTAGCATCCCATACAAAATATTAGAAAAATATTTTTATATTATAAAATAAAGTTGTAGGATTAAATTTTGGGCCAAGGTAGGAGTTACACATGTAGGATATGGAGGGGTTGAGTTATGTGGAGGCCTTATCCACTCTGTCCCCCTGCCTTAGTACCAAATAAGAAGAGAGAGAGAGAGAGCCCCGGTGGATAACTCCGAATCCCATTTATTCCCCCCCAATATATACTTATCCTCACCACCACCTCCCTCTTCTCTTCTTATATCCTCCCCTTTTCCTTAATAAGATAAGAATATATACACATAAAATAGCATTAGATCATAGAGAGCTCAAGTGCATAGTTAAAGAGGAGAGGAGAAAAGGATCGAGGGAAAGGGCAAAGAGGGAGAATAAGTAGTTAATGGAGGTGTCTCTTTTTCCGCAAAGCGAGCATGGGATGGCGAATGAAATGGTGGCTGACAGCGACGGTGATGATATTGGATCCATGTCTTCCTTTTCGGAGGACGAGGATTCGAGCCGCTCGAATTCGTCGACGGAGGAGGACGCAACTTCTTCTTCGTTGAATTCGTCGGCGTCGCCGCCGTCGAGGATTGATGATTTCGAAGATCAGGGGCCGTTGTGTGAGATGTCTTCTTTGATCACTCAACTCCCCTTCAAGTAAGTTACACCTTCAATTCATACAGTAATTTTCAAACTTTTATTTTGAATTTTAGTTAGGAAAAAAAAAAACTCTAGAATATTATAGCTGGCACGGTGTAGCATTATTTAGAAACCTTCTAAACTGTTTTTAAAATAAAAATTGAAAAAACTTGGATTAAAAGTAGCTAAAAAAATCAAACTTGACAAAAATTAGTAGAATAAACATTATAGATATTCCATTACTTGGTTGTTTTTAGATGAAAAATTAGAGAGTAGGGTTATAAAGTACGTAATAACAAACAAACTAAACCAAGGGGATGTGAACATAGTTTGGTGTTTTTTTTTTTCCTTTTTTTTTGTAATTTTTCCCTACTCTCTCAAGGGTTATATGCAGATCATAATATTTGGTTCAAAACTAATGAAATTGCTTCTGGGGATTTACAGGAGAGGGCTCTCAAAGCACTTCCAGGGGAAGTCCCAATCCTTCACCTCCCTATCCAATGTGAAGAGCTTGGAGGATCTTGTGAAGCTGGAGAGGCCGTGTAAGAAGAAGCTCAAATCATGCAAAAGCTACTGCAGTGTTTTGGATGGTCACCACAAGCAATTATCTCCCAAGTCCATTACAAAAAAGCACTCGAGAAGCACTTTTTCTCTACTCGGTCCAAAAAGAAACAGTTTTAATAGGCCTCCTTTGCCTCCCCACAGATCCGGAAGCATGTCTGGTCAAACATTTTTATTTATTTAAAATAAAAAAAAAATTGATAATTAACTAATACCTCCTTGTTCTAATTTTGCTTTTGTTTGTGCACAGGAGTTTTTTTTTTTTTTTTTTTTTTTTTTTTTCCGCTAAATGTTTTGGGGGAAGTTATGTATGTGTTTGCTGATCTATTGTTTATGGATCAGTTTGCGTATTTATCAATTTAACAAGCTATTGAGGATGTGTAAGATTACATTAAGTTGTTATTTATGTTCTGAAACGAACGATCTCTTAGTTTTGATGCTAATTAATCCCTGTTGGATGTGAATGCTGGTTGTATTGGATCGGTAAATTAAATGATAAAAAATTAAATTCAAGTCGAATATTACAAACTATCTATTATTAAAAGAAAAAATTAAATTGTGAAAAAATTATTAAATAACAAAAAATAACTGCTTGTTTTTAATGCATAATAAGAGAATAAGAGTATTTAGTGATTTTAAGATTTATACTTGATCAACACTTTTTTTTTTTATATCTGTACTTGAAATTCTTTAATAAACTTAAATTTAAATTATATAGCAGAAATTAAATGTCTTTTTTCAATATCTTTAATTTATTTGGGATTTCTGAAAAATGATGATTTAATACTTTATGTATTCAACAAATAACATTCTAAAAGTTTGAAATTTAGCCGCTTTATAGTATCAACTAAATTTATTTTACTAAAATAAACAAAACAGATAGAATACCATCTTTTCTAAGGATCCAAAAAGAAAAAAGAAAAAGCGCATTCCAGCAATGAGGGATTCAAGAACAGTTAGCATCATAAAAGTGTAGACTTCTATTTTCTTTTGCATTTTTTTCTCATTTTTCATATCCCAAACAAGAGGCTCACATTTTGCCTCGTGAAAGCTACAACGAGAAGAAAAACTTGCTACGAGAAATACCACTTATTAGAAACCAAAGCAGGCCGTGGTTTTGAGAAACCAAGCTACCCCACCAATTGACCTTCTCCTGAGCTTCTGATTCTTCATTCATGCTGAAATTTTAAAATTTTGTTTCAATTTTAAAAAATTTAGACCAAATCTCAAATTTTTGGACTGTAGATTGAGGGAGAACCTGGTAAAAAAGATTTGATTTGAGGTGTTTTCTATTTTCACTTCTTGTTTCTTTGGACACACTATTGTTTCATCCAGCAGAATCCACTCACAATTTTATATTATTAATACACAAGAACTTCAAAAATAAATTTTGTGTTTTTAACCTTCTAATATAAAAAAGATAATTTCATGACTCTACCAAATAATATACATCTACATTTGAAGCGAAAAGTAACAATAAGCTGACCCAGAAACAAAACTAAAGAGTAATAATGTAAGCTTTCAATAGAGAATGGTGCAATAATATTCTCTGCTCCATAGTTCAGGTTACCATCTTACATTTTGTATTGAATCTCATCTGAAAAATTACAGGCCTATATATTGCAGAAGTTCCGTAACTCGTAATTGCAGGTATTACTTAGTTTGTCGTAAAATCAAAAATCACCACAATGCGTGTTATTTGAGATTTTACTTTCCTTTGAACATTAGTACATTGTCGTGTTCTCCGCATTTTCAGATAACCATTCATGGTTTTTTTAGCTGTAATTGTTTAACCCAAAATCGCATGCTAGATCCTGTTTATGATCCGGGGCACCATACCGAGAGAAAATTTATCGAACCTTGCGTCGAAATATGCATGTCAAGTCTCATCTACCTTGAAACCGAAACTATTCTCGAGCCACCGCACATGAACTTGAAGCCCTGCATCTCGAAGGCTATTCAAGGCGGACTCATACAGCCTTCTATCGAGCCCAGTTTTCTCCGTATTCATCTCCCGCAGCAATTCGATTAACTCGTCAAACCTACTACTCTTCGAAAAGACTCCAACCATAATACCAGCCAAGGCCCTATCGACTTTTCCCCCGCCGTCCCTAAACTCATGATATAAACCGACGGAATCGTCTAACTTCTTTGCTTTGCTGTATGCGCCAATTACACTCGTGTAGCTGATCTTATCTGGCGTTATCTTCCTTCGCTTCATCTCCTTCCGCAGTTTCTCCACCTGCCTCAAGTTCGTCAGCCTACCGTGCATGTCTAAAAGAGAATTATACACCCAAACATTCGGCTCGCATCCTCTTTGTTTCATTGTAGCCAAAAGTCGCGTGGCGTCCGATACTCTTCCCATCTTCCCGTACATCGAAATCATGTTAGAGTAGGCGACTAAACATTTGTCGAAACCCTTCTCCATCATCTCTGAAAACAAAGCCTCGGCCTTCGGGGCGAGTCCGAGGCGGCAATACACATTGATTACTGAGGCATATGTAACTTGGCCCGGCTCGCATCCTAAGGAAATCAATTCCTCAAATGCTCTGAGCGAAGACCTAAGCCTTCTTTCCTTGACAAAGCCGTTAACAACAGCACACAATACGCAATCTGACACCTTTAATCCAATCTCCCTCATCTCCTTCACAATTCCTACTGTTTTCGCCGCCGACCCGACTGCCACGTACATCGTCACTAGCTTCAGAAAGACTGCTGGGTCTCTCACCATTCCCCTTTCTCGAGCTTCTCGGAAGAGATCTTCCGCTATCTCGGCTTCCTTAACACCTGCAAAAGAGCTTATTAGAGATGCGTAGATCGAAGAATTCGGAGACATTCCCTCTTCTTCCATCTCTCTAACGTATCGAAGAGCTTCGAAAGCTCTCCCCGACCTTCCTAACGAATCACACACGATCAAATAGATTATAACGGAGAGAGCCGGATCATCTGTTTTCGTGGATCTGTATTCGAGGAGAAGAGAAAGAACCATTTCGGTATCGCCCATTTCTCGACACGCTTCCATGATCCACCGGAAAGAGAGTGCGCTGGGATGCAGATCAGCGGCCCTCATTTTATTGAACACCGAAACCGTGCTGCTGTACATGTGGAGCTTGTTGTAACCGTACATTGCGGAGCCGAAGGCGGAGATTGCAGCGGCCCCTCTCTTGGTTCGGAGAATTCCGAGCAGAGACTCGGCGAGCCTGAACTTTCGTGCTTTGATGCAGCTCCTGACCAGTCGAGCGCAAGTGCGCTGATCTGGAAACACGTCGAAAGCCTTGAAATCCTCTGCGAGACGAGAAATCGAGCTCCATTGCTTTTCCCTGAGCAGTCGATTGGTCAAAAGATTTAATGTTTTCCGATCGGGTCGGAAATTCGGGTTGTCTCTGGCCTTCTGGTAGTATTCAAACGCCGGAGATTCAGTCTGAGGGTTCTCCGATAATCGCCGTATGAATCCATTAGGCTCGTCGGTGGCGAGTGGGACGATTTGGAGATCACTGGATGGGTCTTCGAGAAGAGGCGAAGAAAGAGAATTGGAGCAATTAATGAGGAAGATTCTTTGCTTCTTGGTGAAGAAGGTGAGGGATAGGAGATGGGGGAGGGAGTTTGATGGTGGAATTTTGGTGGCAGGTTTCTTGGGTGGGAGGGGAGAGGGAGGAGTCTGAGAAAGATCTAAGCTCCGTATGGCCATTGGTTGTGATTTTAAGGGAGGGGATGTTTGAGAAGCCCCTTTTATATGCACCTTATCCTTTGCAAAGATATTTGTGAGGGAGATATCAAATGGGCCAAATGCAAGGAACAGGATTCGTGGAACGCTTGCAGCCGTTGGAATTTTTTAAAAATATGCGACCGTTGGGTCGGAGAGTGGGGCAGTGGGGAAAACATACACGTAGCTGTAACCAAAGACACAGAAAAGTTGTTAGGTGTTACCACGACAGAGATCCCAGAAAGAAGTATCTTACGAAAGTGACCTCGTTAATTTAAAATGACAAATAGAAAGTATATTTTGCGCATATAACACAAAACATGGTACAAATCATGTTTCAACTTTCAAATGTATCGAAAGTTCATGTCATTTCATAAATCCAGAGGAAAAGCACCACCCGACTAACATGAGAAAATTGAAAGAAGGTTCGAACAAGATCTTTGCAGAGCCCCCTACTGGATTTAAATCAGCAGAAAAATAAGCACTGGAAAAAAGACCCACTATCAAGCATTTGAATCACTACTATAAGTTCTCTTTGTAATAAAAGTCATATACATGTCTGTGAAAGTAAGAAGAAGAGGGGGAGAAAAAGGACTGCAATATCAAGGAAAAACACCTTGGGAACTCAAATTGCAGCAGCCCGCAAAATTCTGGGACGCTCAAAATACAATACTGCAAAGTTTTGCATCAACAGCTCACTTCAATCTGACCGCATACGACTAAGAATATTGCACATAACTGCAGCATTAAAAATTGTTTGTCCCATCACTGACTCCAAAAACTAAACATCTCAAATCATACTTTCACAGTGCAAAGACCTACCTCGTGCTCTGTTCTACTCTATAGAGTTCTAATACTCATAATCTTCTTTCTATTCTTGCTCTTCGAAGTGTATATTCAGACATCCTAGGAACCCAAAACCATGATACAACAAAGCCTTCCCCTTCGATCATTAAACACTTCCTCCAAGCCAGATTTGCTTCAAATGATCCAAAAGTCGAAAGATAATGCGTTAAAAAACCATTTAGTTAGTTCAAACTGCATTGTATTGTAGAAAAAGGCACAGCTTCTGTACAAGGACGGGACGTGTCCCAAACAAAGGTTTCCCCTCACTAATCCAATTCTTCTCCAAAACCGATGCTTTTAAATTTGCCTGCATATCAGCATGGAAAGCAGAGACTACTTGATAGATTGATGTTCTGAGGACATCGGCCATTGCATAAGCATTGCCCTGAAGAGCAAACCCTCTTGTCTTACTTGCAATAGCAGTTATACTTTCTTTTCTCCCTGTGCCAGCTGTGGCCCATCTGATGCTTGCAGGGCCTAGAAAGCCCGCAGGCTGTGGATTTGTTTTCTTACCCAAGCAAGCCTCAACAGCTAGTAGGGAAGACAATAATGTTGAAACTACATCGGCATTACTACCAGTGAGCTGAGCAACTCCATAGCAATCCTCCCAATGTGAGCGTGCTGTCAATGCTGCTAGAGTTCTAGCACACCATGTGGACAGCTGTTGGCGGAGCAGGTTAATGCATCAGAAATAGAGTTCATGTAATTTTACTGATTATAACATAAAAGAGTTTAAGGTGTAAACTAATAAACACATATGATCATCCTAGTCAAACCAAAAGGAGATGCATATATCTAAAGGAATGTTCTAGAGATGCCTCTACCTCACAAAAGGACTATCAACGAAATCATGTAACTCCATTAACTGTTTAAAAGATAGCAGGCTTTGTGGAGCGTTTCATTTCATATAAATGCCAGATTTGATAATAGAATAACTGATGCAACACAAATCCAATAGGCAACAATGCAAATAGCAATTACGATGCATTCACAAAACCAAAAATAAGTTTGAAGAACTGGGAGAAGAATATATAATACATAGAAAGCAAAGTATATCTGTGAAATGAACTTTTCAGTTTTTATGCCTACAAACTAATAAAAGCAAGTAGGGAATGATCAAATCTAAAAAATAAATAAATAAATATTTTCAATGCCCTCTTGTACTTATGACAATATTCTCAAGGTATATTTAACTTTGATTCACAAAAACAAATGCTTTTCTTAACAAAGTCCTGATAGTCAAAAAAATAGGAAAATCACATAATTCTTACTCTTGCACATCTAGATCTCATGTTATAATACATTATCTATACTGAAAGATCCATTTCAAATTCTAGATAATTTGAAAGCAACTAGCTTGCATCCTAAAAGGATGGTTCACAGCGCAATAGACTTTGTCACCAATAGACTAGTGGAATAGAGGAGGTTCCTATTTCAACTATAAAATTGCACGCAAACAAAATACAGGTTCAACCATGATGAAGACAATAATGAAAAGAAGACAGAAATCAATTGAAGAACTCCTACGAGCCTAGTACCTGGAAGTCGTTGAAAGTTTCAAAAAGCCTGGACTGCACGTGAATATCCAAAGGTGGGTTTAATTGTTGAGACAAGAAATCAGCCTTGTCAACATAAAAGCCCTCCAAACCCTCCGCAAGCTTCGAAGCAAGCTGTTCAAGAGGCCTCAAGCATGCATTTACAACTCTCCTATAGGTCTCACCAGTTTCCTCAAAAAAGGCAGCTCGGCGCCAACGTTCTAAGTTACTCTCAGATACCATACACAAATCTAGGTAAGCAAGATACTGGAGAAGAGATCTTGGACTGCTCTGTTCCAATGTTTCAAGGAGAATTTTACTAGGATTTGTTTCTGCAGCCGCTGATCCTTGCAACGGCGCAAAAATGCACCTCCTAGTGTGTACCACCTACAATATCAAAGGAGAAACTTTCCGGTGAGAAGGAAAGATCAAGTTATGGGCATTTAATACAATATACTGGCCCATATAGCAAACGGAACAGGAATACAAAGAAGATGACACCAGCATCATTAGGAATGAAGATATTTCCACAAGAACTGCCTGGTAAAGAGAAAAAAATTACAAACAGTCACAAAAAGACAGAGGATGAAACACCAACCTGAAGTAAATGATGACTAATTTCCCAACAGAGAGAAACAGTAAATGTTCCGATGAAAAATTTGATCTGCTGGATGATATGCCTTCCTATCGTTCTCTTGCCCTTGAACTCCTTCGGCAGAAACAGCATCAATATGAACGAACAAAATAAAGCCCGAATTGATAGCTTCACAGCTCTTTTGATTGACGATGGAAGACCCATTTTAAAGCTGTAAAAAAGAGGACGCTGCAGAAGCAACCAGTTAGAAGTTTAAAAGTTGTGCATACTTTTCAACCCCAACCTTACATCCAGTACAAAAATTGTGAAAGAAAAAATAAGCATCCTAAGCTGAATGAGAAATCATTAACAAATTTTTTCTTCCAAATGCTATGAGAGAAATCTGATAAGTGATTTCTTGTAGACTACTTAAATGACTTATCCTCCTTTTCTGTGGCATATGCTCACACCATAAGTAGTGCTCAGGAAACAATCAAACCGAGAAAGCTTGAAAAAAAACATATTTTCGAAACTGTTGGTTAATATTAATGATGCATACTCAAACACAATAATTACATATAATAACTTTTGGCACACTCAGTTTTCCTCTAGCATCAGCATACAAGTAGTAAAAGCCAAGTTCACCCATGCCACGATATCAGCAACATTAAAGCCCACAAAGAAGATATCAAAGGACTACTATGCAGATAAATGCATACTTCACTTAAGCAACTCACAAAATCAGTTACCCTCATCTAAACATGCTGTCTAAATTCTTCCAAATGTAAAAAATATGGTTTTTTTTCAGGAGCCAGTAATCCTCTTCTCTGCAATATGAATACTATAACATAGACTAAGATTAGAAGTTACTTCAGCGTTTAGCCCAATCTAACGCGCAACACTTCGGATGAAAATCATCTTCTAATATTCCATCTCAAGCAATAAAGATCAAGGGAAAATAATACCTGGATGATCGGGAACCTCAAGACCCATCTTTTCCTATAGAGATACTGGATCCCAAACACCAAACCGAACACCGACCCCCGCAGCCCCAACCCAAGCAGCCTCCGCGCATCCACGAGCTCGTCCGCGTCCCCGCACGCCGCCGCCGCCGCCAAAAACCCCGAGACGCAGCAGAGGGACGCGAAGAGCGCCACGTCCAGCGCCCGCCGCACGCGGCGGCGCAACTCGCCCCTTAGGGGGGCGAAGAAGGGTGCTTTGGCGAGCTCGGCGAGGGAGGCGGAGGGCTCGGGGCGGGGGGAGGCGAGGATGAAGAAGGAGAGGGAGAGGAGGAGGAGGGAGAGGTGGAAGGAAAGGAAGGAGAGGAGTGAGAGGGGGAAGGGGCGGCGTGAGAGGAAGAGGGAGGAGAGGAGGTAGAGCGCCGTGGAGGCGATCGATTCCCAAATCAGAAACCCTAGCCACCGCCTCTTGACGACGTCGCGAGGGGAGAGAGGAGGTGGCGACATGGTCGGTGTTGCGCGCGACGAGGAAGAAGAAGAAGAAGAAGAGGAAGAGGGTTTGGGGTTTTGTGGGAGACCTTTTTAGGGGATCCGTGAAAGAGGGTCGAGGAGAGTGGAGGAAACATCAAACAGTAATGAACGTGCGGGAAAGTGGCTTGGGCCGGATGCGGATCGGACCTGTCCAAAAACGAAACGGGCCGAATCGTACCTGTGAACCAAACCGAATTGGGCCGTAACACTTCGATTTTGATTTTTAACTGTTTTATTCAAGAAGATTTTGTATGAATTAATGCTTGTTAAATAATTAAATAATCTTCAATCGTACCGTCTAAGGACCGATCTGTGTCCAGCTATTAAAAATTAAATTGGTGTAATTTTTTGATTTTTGATTTTTTTAATTTGGCAAACTCAAACTAAACTAAATTAGTAATAAACTGATCACTGAATCTCTTTTCCTTCTTTTCTTTTCGTTTTACTCTTTTTTGGGGTTAAAGGTTAAGAACCAAATTAAGAACCAGGTTTAAGGACCAACAAGGAGACGGGGATTAGTTAGTAGGGAAAAAATGTATGCAACTTACATGAATTATCGATCGAGCATTTTGATTCCACTATCCAATTTTTCAAAATTATAATTTTAGTACACGACTTTTTAATTTTTTTTAATTTACATAATTTGATGGCTCTTTAGATGCAAAATTTAAACTAATTGCTCACTTTCATAAATTTATAGTGATGTAAATTGTATAAAATATATACACTAAATTTGTAAAGATAAACAATATAGTTAAATATTAAAGTTAAAGAGTCACTATAATTGACTCAAATCAAATAAATTAAAAGGTCAAATAGTAAAATCAAATTTTTAAAGGTTAAATAGTCAAATTTAAATGGATAATAGTCGAGTTTAAGTTTTATAAGTTTTCATCAATTATTAGTTGCATAAGAACCATTCGATCACAAGAGTTTTTCTTAAAAACATAATAAAAAAAAAAAGAATACCCCCTACACGAGACATATTAGGTAGCGTTTGGTTCGGGAACAAGGGGGGGCCCTTGTTCCCCTCTTTGTTCCCAAACGCTGTGTTTGGTTCCTGGGAACAGCATTTTTCGAGTTTCTGGAATAAGCTGGTATAAGGCTGGAACTGCTGTTCCACCCTTTTCTTGGAACAAGCTTGTTCCCGGATGAGAACAAGGTTAATTAAAGTCTAAATTTAATTTTAATGATCGTAAATCATTAATTAATCTAATTAATATATTTCAATTATTATTTATTGCTTAAATAATAAAATAATGAATTATTAATAATTAGATAATAATTATTATTAAGTTATTATTTATATTTAATTATTAATAATTATTATTCTTAATTATTAGATAATCGATATTATTATTAATTTGTTATTTATAATTAATTATTAATAATTCGATAATTAATATTATTAAATTATTATTTATAATTTATTATTAATAATTTTTATAATTATTATTATTTATTATTATTTTTTTTAGAGGAAGGTAGCATGTTATCTGCTTCGTTTATTTCATTTAGAAATAAACTTAGCTGGAAATGTGAATCAACAAGGATTCAAACTTGGGTTTCGGATACTAACCACCAAGCCCTTTGCCACTTGCACTAGGGACGGTTGGTAATTATTATTATTTATTAATAAATATTATTATTAATAATTAGATAATCGATATTATTATAAATTAATACTTATTAATAATTATTACTAATAATTAGATAATCGATATTATTATTAATTCATTATTTATAATTATTTATTAATAATTATTAATAATAATTATTATTACTAATTAGATAATCGATATTATTATTTTATTATTTATAAATTAATTATTAATAATTATTAATATTTATAATTAATTATTAATAATTTATTTATTATTTATTTTTAAGTAATATTTTGATGTTAATTAATTACGATAATTAATTTTAATTTCAAATTATAACGTTTATTCCTCTTGTTCCAATCTAATCATCCAAACACATAATTTATCTTATCTAGGGGACAACCCAATTTTTCCAAACGCCAAATTGTCTAGTTCATACTTTATACCTTGACTTGTACCTATCCTAGAACTAGCAAGTTCTACTTATACCGAACCAAACGCGCCTTAGAATATCTCACTCAATACATAATAGATATATGGATGAATGCTAACTCGAACTCTGAAAGGGTGGCGAGATCTGATTAATATTATCTAAAATACTGAATATAGACATTAAAAGATTAATATTTAAAATTCAAAATTATGGAGATTAGCAGTTATTTCAAATTAAACATGATATTCATGAAAAAAACAATCTCGAGTTCCAACTCGTTGCTCATTTGCTTTATTATTGTCTTTTTAACACAGAAAAATTAGTTTTTTTTTCAATGATATGTTTCGATATATTTTATACTATGGTTTAATTAATTAAGCTTGTAAAGAATCAAAAACTATAAATACCAAAAATCATATATATATATCATAGCTACATTTTGATTTTATACAAAATTGCCACTTCCACAACAAACAGTAGTAGAATAGATACTTTACAATTCCAATCTTTCAAAAACTAAAATATATATGTTTTTTAAAATTTTTTAATATTATAATAAAAAATAAAACTAACGTAAATTTGATATAATAAAATTGATTTATATACGAGTAACGCGCATCATTCCCACCTATTTTTGAATGCAAAAGTAACATTACTCATTACTATTGTTATCATTATTATTACTATTACCCAAAACATTAAACTCTGTGAGAAAGAACACCACATCAGGGGTGCTCTTCACGAGAATTTGTACTGGATTATAATTGGCCTTGAATTTTCAGAAGCTATTTAGTTGCACCTACCCCTCCACATTTAATACACCACTCTGATTAAACTGCAATGTAGAACCTGTGTTTTTGTCTTTTCATATATAGTTTCGCATTACCACCGCTAGTAAAATTTATTTTAATTAACATTAATATTATTTAAAATCATATATATATATATATAAAGGATAATTATTTATATATCCTTCAAAATTTAATGAAATATTATATATATATTTTTTATTTTAAATACACTCCTGATATATTTTTTTGTTATTTGAAAATAACCCGCTGCCAGTATTTATTAAGTTATCTTGAATTAAACTCGTATTAAATTTCTACCAAATTTAAAAAAGCCACAATATATTTTTCGCCCCTAATTTAAGGATGATTAAAAAAAGTTGGTGATGATAAAAAGATATATTTGAGAGGACAAAAGTCAATTTTTTTTGGATCCTAATTTAAAAACAAATAAGAAAAATTAGTTATGATAAAAGAGTATATTGAAAAGAAACAATAGTAATTTTATAGAGAATAAATGGTGTTACAAAAAAAAGAATAACAAGATTTAACTCTAGAACTATTGTTTGAAAGAACTAGAAGGTTGAAATGAAGTTATATATATTTTTTATTGTTAACCCTTATTGGTGGTAATTAAGAAATAGAACGTTAAAAAGATATATATATTTTTATATCAACCTACTAAGATTAATAAATAAGAATTAAAAATTTGTTAAAATACTGTTAGTAATAAAGATGCTCGTTTGAGATCTTTTCTTTAGATGATAAACTTTTAAATCAATAGTTTTGTCCCATTAATCATGATTCACACTATTTAAAATATTTTTAAAAAATAAGTTATATATTTTTTTTGACGACATTGTTTTGTGCGTTAAGTGGAAAGAAAATTGAACAGCTGAAAGTGAATATCTTTTAAATTTAAATTGTCAAAATTTAAATTACTTGGTCTAAAATTTGGGAACTAAACTTTTTAAAAGTTAAAATTATGGGGAGTAATAAGTTGCCATGGAAAGGATATATATATATATAAAATATATAGTACATAATAAACCATCTACATGCATTTAAGGCAATTATTTATGATCCCTGGTCCGTACTCCGGGCGCAGGCAAACTACCCCACCTCTTCTGTGGACCACCAATCACGAGCCATCGAGTTGAATAGTCAAATTTGAACACGTAGACATTTTTAAAAAACCCATAAAAAAACAAAATCATTTTGAACTTTGAACACTGTTTTTTATATTTTAATTCCTATTTTTTTCGATAATATAAATTATTATTATTATTATTATTATTATTTTAGTATTATTATTTTTCTAATTGGTGGGGTCGTATGTTGGATGCATATTCTATTTCTCCACGCAGTGGATAAGCTAAGCAGGTCTAGAATTATCTGGAATTTATTTTATTTTATTTTATTTATTATATAATTTGTTTCTATAGTATTCTACACTTATCCTCTTCCAAATGTATACTTACTAGGATGTAGGAATTAGCTACGACTCATCCCTTAACCCAATTTTGTTGATTGATAAGCAAAATTTGTTAATTTTTTTAAGGCTAAATTATATAAAATTTCTCTATCAAAACTCGATTTTTCACTTTCCCCCCTATCATTTAAAAACCTACATTCTGCTCCCTTATAAAATGAAAAATGTTCACTTCGCCACCTACCGTTAGTAATTCGTTAGGGTTCTGTTTATAAAATATTATTATATATTTTTTTATACCAAAAATGTCCTCAGCCTTCTCTCATGTGAATATGATGAGGGGCAAAATAGTGAGGGGCAAAATGATCATTTTATCATCACAGTTCACACTGTACCTTCTGTGAACATTTTTTTATTTTATAATGGGGCAAAGTGTAGGTTTTTAAATGACAGGGAGGAAAAGTAAAAAATCAGATTTTGACAAGAAGGTTTTCTGTAATTTAGCCATTTTTTAAAGTAAAAACGTATAAAATTTATATGAGCTATTGACCATTTTAATTTTACTGCTTAATTTTTTAAAAATTTAATTTTATTATTTAATTTTTTAATTTATATAAATTTTGAGTGTGTCGTCTGCCTTTATAAGTTTAATTAAAGTATAATTTATACAATTCTCGCGTTATTTATTTTTACGAATTTAGTTAGTATATTTTATATAATTATCGTAACTATAAATTTATTAAAATAATTAGATTAAATTTTAAAATTAAAGTATCATTGACTGACTCAAATTAAATAAACTGAAAGGTTTTATAATAAAATTAAAATTTTAAAATATCTGGTAACTAAATCAAAATAGTAGATTCGATTGGTAATGTGAATTTTTTTTCTTTTAAATATTCATTTTCTTTTTAGGTTGTAGCAATTTCCTACAAACGATGTTGCACATAAAATATTTTAAGGTAGAGGAAAAGCGATGTCATATCGAAAGCCCAATAAGTATAGAATTGGGTCCCACTTTGTGGCTAAATTGCACTTTGGTCCTTAAACTTTGAGGAAGGACACTTTATGTCTCAATTATTAATTTTTTATTTTTTTTGGTTCAAATTAGTTAAATTATTTGGTTAAATATTAACGTTTTAATACTATTATATAATTTATACCGTGCTAATTATTTGCCACATTACCGTTGTATTAGTAAACTATCAATATCTAGTTAATTAAATTAGACTATTTAAAATATTAAAATAAAAAGTTAATATTAAAATTTAAAGACGAAAGTGTCAACGGGTCAAAGTATGAGTCCCAAAATCACAATTTAGCCAGTTTCTTTTTTTACATTGTATTAATTAATAGTAAATAAATATATATTTTTTTTATTTCCTTCAATTTTGACGCGCACGACGCCACTTCCTCGTCCACGTGGCATCAACCCAAGCGCTTCTTCGCTTCTCCTCTCACTCTCTCTCTCCTCAGAATACAAATACTGAGAGAGAGAGAGAGAGAGAGAGAGAGAGTGGTAGAGAGAGAGAGAGAGGGAGAGGGAGTAGTAGTACGGGTTTAGGGTTAGGGTTTCGGAAATTGCGGAGGAGAGAGAGGCGACGAGGGAGGAGACGCGAGGGTTAGGGTTTTGTGGGGGGTTCGGGGTGGGGCGCTGGATGAGCGATAGTGGTGAGGCGGGGGATGGTGCTGTGCTCCATGCGGAAGTCGTTCAAGGATTCGCTCAAGGTGCTCGAAGCTGATATCCAGCACGCCAATAATTTGTAAGCTCTATCCTCGCCGAGGCTCTGGTTCACCTCTCGATTTGGGTAGTCTGGGTAATGTGGGTTTTGATCTCGCAACACGAGGTTTTCTTTTTAATTTTTTGGGGAAATCTCGTCTTTTTTTCAATTTTGTGTTGTTTTGATGTGTAAATGTTCCTCCTTGATGTTTTTTTTCCTCCAAATTTTGTTCTTCTTCCAAAGCCCTGCTACAAAGATCGCATTTTTATGGGATTTTTGTGTCGATTTGTATGATTTTAAGAAGATTTTATGAGAGGATATTAGCAACTAGTGCGAGAGATGCAGCTTTTAGTGATTGGGAATTGGAGTGTGTTTGGATAAGAGATAAGTTGCTTCCTCACGGCACTTTACATCTAAAAGTTGTGCCTTCGAAAACCCTACTTGTTGCAAAATGTAGTGCAATGTAACGTAGTTTAGGCTCTTTTAGTTATTTTTATTTTATTCCATCTTTTTGAGTCAATGAGTCTAGTGATGAATGAGGCAGTGCTTTACTTATTGCTTTGTAAGTAGTAATTTTAAGGGTAAAGTATTATGGATGGTCCTAATTTCAATCATCATTTCTAGATCCTAAAAAGATGGTTTGGTTAGTTTTTTAATATTGATCTTTGAGAACCCAATGCAATTTCTCACTTCCAAAGATATCTATAGAGCTATCCAATTTTTGTTGAAATCTCTCGTTCATTTGAGATCATGTACTGAGAAATGTCTAAATTTTCACCTTTTGAAGTCCTTATCCTATTTTTTTCTTTCTTCATCAAGCATGGGTCGCGCCATAAGTGGTAAAGTAGGTTTGTTGCTGATTTGGTACAAGTTTAATTTTTTGACACTGGTTTTTCGCTCTTTTCGGATTATTGTTCATATTTAGTCACTGCATTATCTGATTTTTTCGTTAGAATAGAGAAATAAGCATTCTTGCTAGTGTTAATGTTGCGAGAATGGCAATTTTTTTAACCTCCTGTCGACTATGTCAGGTTCTTAATATTCCTGTCTTACTCCTCGTTAATCTGAGCTTTAGTGAGCAGAACATGTAATTTATTTGGATTCTCTCTTTCTCCCGCAAAAAGAAACGCTAGTTTTCTCTTTGAGATTTTGGAGTAATGCTTCTTCCCTTGACTACTTCAGGCTCAAGATTTTTTTTTTAAATTTCTTGTGGTTAATTTTTTTCGCTAGCTATGTCCTGAGGTGGGATCCAGTTTTTGCACAGATGTTTCCACATTTCACTTTGCGTGTCTTCATTTACTCTACTGAGCATGCGTGTGCAAATATCTCCGCAGGACCTCTGAAATAAACAGCTGGCAACTGAAACAATGGCACACTGGCCAGCAACTGAGCTCTAAGATTGCGTCTCAACGAAAAACTATAACCGATGTTTAACCATTGAAATCCTAAGTTACTTCTTTTAGTTTCAGGTTTAAGAATAATAAGTGCATTTGGTATGATTAGTTTCGATAACTTCAGTTGGTCAATAGCAGTCTGATTTATTTCAGAGTCAAGAGTGTGATTTTATTAGTGTTTAATGTTTGACTGCCAGCAGTTTGAGGTGGAACCTTTTCAGGGATTGGCCAGTATTAATAGAGTTGTAGTTTTCCAGTTTCTGAGTTGGAGTATATTGTTATTTAACATATTGTCTCCGGTGCTGATAATGTTGTTTTCCTTCTTTATCCCTGCATTGGCTTTGACATCTCCGGTCTAAGAGAAACATGTAGATTGTGCTAATCAAGTTAATCTTCTTTTGAATGCATTTTGGCTGACTCCTTAGTAAAACTTCTTCTTGATTTCCTCTTTTCCCTTTTAGTAGTCCTTGGATTAGTGGATGATGTTTATTGCTTTTTCATTTTACCTTTCTTACTTCTCAGGGCATCGGAATATCCAAGGGAATATGATGGCGCATGTCTTCAGATGCGACTGTCGTATAGTCCTGCTGCACACATGTTCCTTTTCCTAGTGCAGTGGACGGACTGCAGCCTTGCTGGGGCTCTTGGTTTACTGAGAATTTTAATTTACAAGGTTTTTCTTTGCTTTTTTTTTTTTTTTATATGTGAACATATCTTTTGTTTTTTTGCTTCCTTTTTTTTTAATATATGTGGACATATCTTTTATTACCTCATGTTTTCTTTTGCTTGTTTAATTTGACCTCCATTTATCTTTCTTGATCAAGAAGATTGACATGCAGGTTTATGTTGATGGGACAACAACTATGTCGACCCATGAAAGGAAAGCAAGCATTAGAGAATTCTATGGTAAATATATTGCTTCTCTTGAGCTTGCATCTTTATTATACATGCATAAGCTTTTGGTTCTTATTCTGCTTTTGTGGGCAGCTGTAATTTTTCCCTCTTTGCTGCAACTGCAAAAGGGGATCACTGATGTGGAAGAAAAAAAGCAGAAGGCGGTTTGTATGGAGCGGTATAGGAGGAGAGACGATGATGAGAATATGCAGTTATCTGACATAGATGCTGAGAGGGAGGAAGAATGCGGGATTTGCATGGAGATGAACAGCAAGATTGTGTTGCCCAACTGCACCCATGCCATGTGCCTTGAGTGTTACAATGACTGGTGTGTTGCACTTTCCTTGCCTTATTGCTTAGGTTATATGTATATGTTTCTATTCTAATTTATGATTGTTATAATGTTTAATCTTTATAAATACTGGATTTATCTTTTCCTTCAACAAAATTTTTTTTTTGCTTTAACTGCCTTTTCTCTTCGGTTTAAACTAATATTAAATGATTGGTTTATCTGTTATTTCCTACTCTCACATTGAAAGCATGATGAGTGCAGGTAAAAGTTCTTGAAATTTTGTTAGCCATTCGTTGAGGAGAAAATATTAAAACATCATTCTAGTGGCATAAATCATTTGTTGCGAGTCGGAAGTCCTTGGGTCACATCTTTCCAGACACTATCTAATTTCCCCTATACACGAGGGGAAGTGTTGACCATAAAATATTAAAATGCATTGTCAAGTAGAAAAGCGGTTGTTTTACACCACTACGCCCCTTTGAAGGACGCTTGCAGTCTTTGCAAAACTGCTTGTCACCACTTTGTGAAAGCATTTATTTAATGCTTTAGTTGTGAAGAAGTAAGCAGTTAAAGCAACTGCAGGTCATATTAATTTTGAACAAGGTTGCATGAGCTTTGAATGCTATACCAGGCAATGACATCAAAACCAAACTTATCTCTCTTTGTTGTTTCTCAATGTTGATTTGCCCCTTTTTGTGCGTAAAACATCTTCAATATCCATGTCAATAATATATTCCTTCTAAGGTGGTCTTGTATTAAAAAATGTTTGTGTAGTGTGGAACGATGGCTTGATTCCGTTTTGTATGTTTTCCTCGGACAATCATTTAAGCACAAAGACTTATTCAACTGTTACGTTGTGAATAAAGAGTCATTCCCCTCTCTTGCAGGAACTCGAGGTCGCAATCATGCCCCTTCTGCCGCGACAGCTTAAAGAGAGTTAACTCTGACCATTTATGGATATACATAGACGCGAGAGATATCGTTGACCAGGGCACCGTCTCGAGAGAAAACCTCAGGCGCCTCTTCATGTACATAAACAAATTGCCGCTGATTGTTCCCGACGTAGTCTTCGATTCCTACGATTCTCACGTCAAATGAGCTTACCACGCCTGATTCCCATTACTGCTGGTGGCTTTCACATTCACGCCCTCAGCTAGTGCCGCCGCTCCACACTCAGTCTCGATCGTTTTATGCTCGAGAGTTCTTTCCACTTTCTGTTTCGAGTAATGAAGCTAGCTTCTGCTACTTCCGAAAGCAGCTCGAGAACTCGAAGAAGCTGGTAGTGGAATTTGTCTATAAGTTTCTGTTAAGATCTTCTCTAGCTTGTAAATGAGCCGCCTTACGGTTAAGGTGGTAGTTATGTTGAACTAATTCCGTAGAGCGTAAGCAATATATAGCCATCTGTATGTATTTCTCTTCTCGCCGCTTTATAACACTTGTTTCATCTATGAAAAGAAAGCTATAATTTCCACTAATGGTTCTATAGCAGGGAGGTAATGTGCTGTTGTTATTCTTCCATAATTAATTTGGGAAATTGTGAAAGAAATAACATAATCTAAAAATGGAGTTGAGCATTCTTAGACAAGTACATTCCTGGGTACTCAGAAATTAATTTAGTCACTTAGCTTGTTTACTAGTTTCACAACATTAGTCAAGAGCAAATCACTTAACGTAATACAACCGCGGCTTGCGCAACACTGTTAACTAGCTAATGTAGTTGCTGCTATCATCTTAAGATCACAATACAACAACTGAAAACACACAGGATTTTCCTCCAGAAAGGGTGCAGCTCGGCCGTATTGCCAGTTAACCTGTGTAACAAATGAGAGTACAAATGATATGAGATGCATTCTGAGAATGAAAGGGTCAAACTACAAGGAAGCAGATTATTTGAGCACATTATGTGATGTTTCTATAAGGCACTTACATTGTAGCAATCACTTGTGTAGGAGAGGGTCGGCGAAGTATGGTGGTGCCTGTTGAACCTGGTTTCCCAGAAGAGGAACGGTTGCGTACATGTTCTCTTCATCGCGGTCGCAGTAAATTCCGTGATCTGGGCCAAGAGCTCTCAGAATCATGGACAGGAACATACACAATCCCTGAAAGACAAATGACTGGATTTAGAAGTATGGAGAACCTTCAAATGCGCGAGACTTTGTACATGCTTCGCGTTTGGAATATCGCAATACAACCTCTTGAAAGAAGAATGAGAGTGAAAAGAATAACATAGTAAAAGATTATTAATCTTTTCTCTAGCACAATTAGGAAACCGAAGCAGTTTTTACCTCCGCAGCGACAACCACAAAGCCGATCCATTCGCACATCTCGAAATTTGACCTCAGGAAGTTCTTGAATGACTCAAATCTCCCAGTTGGGTCCTTCGGGAAATCCTGACAAATTAATACAGGTTAGTCTCAGAAGCAACAGAAGGAAATGCATTCAAAATAGAGACTACTAAGAATATGATCTTGATCTTAAACACCGATCGTGGTGCATACCTCCTCCCAGTTTCTGTTCAGAAACACATCCGCTGTTATCGCAGCCTCCATTGCGATAAGCAAAAAGATGAAAAACATATACTGTGTACAAATTAAGTTCAACAAATAAGTTATTCCTTGTCTGATATGGATCATCCAAGAGAATGAATTCTAATATGCTGGAGTAAGTGCATGGTCGATAGAGGTCGACATCATTAATCGACTAAAGATCCTAAAATGAGAACAAAATGAAACTCAATTTTCATGGCTAAAGCATTTGAAATGCTCTCATGCTTAAAGTTTTGCATTCAAATGTTGGACAAGGATACACATGAAAGGCAATGGCCATTAGACGTTTCCGCGGCGACATGGCGGAGCAACTTACGAAGCACACAAAGACACCTAATCCGAGAGAAACGCAAATGAACCTGCATGTCAGAATACATATCAACTCAGTAAGTGCTTTTCGCAAGAGTAAACTTTTGTTCACGTCTCTAACTAATTTTTGCATTCATGAAAAATTAACATAAAAGTGACAGAAATGACGTGTTCAGCTGATTGCTTGTAATAGCTAAGAAAAACAACAGAAGAATAATAAATCACATTGATCCATTTATAAGAGAGACATCAACAAAACAATTTTATACTTCAAAAACAGAATTTTTAATTCCCTAATCTAACTATTTATAGAGGTAACGAAGTAAATCAGCAAATTTATCTCTTCATTTGCTTCAGAAAAATACTATGTAAATCCATAATCAACAATTTATCGAAGAAGCCGACCGTCCTTAGAAAAAGTGGCAAAGGACTTGGTGTTTGGTACCTGAGCTCTCAAGTTTGAATCCTAGTTGATTCACATCTCCAGCTAAATTTATTTCTAAATGAAATAAACGAACCGGAGAGTGTGCTACTGCTACCTATCTCTCAAAAAACAATTTATCGAAGAACATGAATAACGCTAACCAAACAAAATATGCCCAATCGAACAGCATTTTGAATCAACTCGGGCATCATTCTAAACAACCAATTCTACAACAAAACATGATGATGATAAGACAAGAATTTCCCCAAAAACGAAAACTCATTTCCCCAAATCCATGGAAATAATAATGCTAGATTAGTAGAAATTGAAAGGGCATAGATGAAACAAACCAAGGGGGACTATGATCCGTCCAATGCACATTGGGATGCTTGTAATAAACCCTAATCATCCAAAGGGAGTACAACACCATTCCGATCCCCACCATTCCAATCACCGAATTCACCAGCTTTAGGATCGATTGCAAGCAACATCTCATCAATGTCCCCATCTTTTCCCCCCTCAATTTCTCTTCAATTCACCTCAAGAAAGAACCCAGATCACAAAATCGAATTTTTAAGGTGGAAAGGGGAAAAACTGGGAGAGATTGATGTAAATTAGGAGATTGAGATGAGGGGTTTTGATGAAATTATAAGAGAACAAAAAAACAGAAAAGAAAAGAAAAAGATAAAAAAGGGATTTTTGTATGGGAAATGATTGGTTGGATCCGAGGGTGTAATAAAAGCTCTGAAGCATTTATTTACGCTGTTTTTTGTTGTTTCACATCTGAATAATAATAATAAATAAATAAATAAATAAAAAGAAAAATGAGCGCGCCAAACGAAGCTGTGATTAGCCAAGGTATAGAGACCACCCTCGTACATAAGTTATTACAAAATGCCCCCTCAACATTTTTTTCAGTGATAACTTTTAGGTTTTAAATATTATTAATTTCAGCAGTTATTTTTTGAATCTAATGGTTTTGGTTAATTTTTAGATATTTGTAACTTAATAAAATGAGTTGAATAAAAAAAAAAAGACGAGGGACCTATTTGAAAATGACATAGAGGATCTTAGCACATTTTTAGAATTATTTTTATGACTAAGACTTAGTTTGGCATTGAGGTCTATCTAACGCTATTAGATAAAATAGAGTTGAGAAAAAAACATATAGAAATATGCTTCTGCGTTCTCTGATGGGACCATAAAAAATATATTATAACCGACTCATCGCGATATGCGGAACGCAATATTCCATACGGAAAGTACTTCTCACCGCACGTAACGCAATCTCCTCGCTACGTACGGAAAGTACTTTCTCACCGCACGTAACGCAATCTCCCCGCAATCCCAAGCGAAGCCTAAGATAGTTTGGGTAGTTAATGGGGTAGTTATTTAGAAGGATTTAATTTGGCAAATATAATAAAAAAGAAAAATCTGAAAATAAAAAAAATACAGGAATTAATTGGGGAGACAGGCCTGCCACACTATGCTGTTAATTTTTTAAAAAATTATTTTGTATTAAATTCAAAATTTAATGCTCATGGGGACAACTCATCTGATAATTAATATATTATTATACTACTATATATATATATATATATATATTATATATATTTATTTATATGCTAGGCTACTATACTATTATAGTACCGAGCTCCGGTACTATAGCGTTTGTTTTCGATCTTAGGGCGTTCAAATCAACGATCCACACCGTTAAAACTGATCTAGGGTATTTAAAGTTTCTAGAAATAAAATTTTATTTGTTTTCGACATAGTTTACTTTATGATCAAACTATTTCAAAATTGTCAAATTTCAATGGCTATTACGACGAGTTTGGAGTTTAACGGTGTAGAAGAATCTAAATTTCTTCAAATTTTGATAGAAAATACTTTAAACTATATAGATTAAGGTTAACATTCTTGATCTTGAATTTAAAAGTCCTATGCTCAAATTTTAAAGATTATTCAATTTTCACCGTCCATTTTGATATAATTTATTTACTAAGTAAACGATATCGAAAAAAACTAAAATTTTATTCCTAAGAAATTCATATACCCTAGGTCATATTTAATGGTGTGGATCGTTGATTTGAACGCCCTAAGATCGAAAACAAACGCTATAGTACCGGAGCTCGGTACTATAGATAGTATAGTACTAATTTATCTATATATATTAGTATATATATATATATATATATAAACATTTTTTATTTTTATTTTGTTCTTAAGTCCCAAAAATCGCAACATCTTTTCAACATTTACACGGAATTTTCATTCTCATGGGATAATCCCATTGGATTGCTGCTCAAGTTGTTAAAAATATACACCAATTCACTTGGAAGTTGGAACGTACAGAAACAACGCCCATGGTCTCAATTATAACTCAACCCAACCACTCTCACGCCACCCTACCGCCACACCAACAATCTCTTAAGCACAATCGAACTTGCGATCTCTGACTTTTATATCACTCGTCGGATCGTTGGAGCTAACCATTAATCTCAAAAGTTCAAACTGTTAAAAATACGCAACCAACTCATTTAAAGCGTACAGGCGCATCGCCCCATAGGTATTGATTGTGGCTCGACTCAATCAATCTCATGTCGTTTCGAGCATGATTCGGCCCAACCCGACCTCCCGCCAGTTCAAACGTGACTCAGTCCAATCTGACCTTTTGCCATAGGACAGGATGCGGGTCCCTTTAAACCAACAAATCTCCTCGGCCATATCATATCTATTCACATAAATTGGGTGCCTTCTGGATGCAGATTCACAAATGACTTGATCCATCCAGAATGTTTAATTGCCTGAGTTCTGATACTATGGGCAAATTGGTTGCAGTTTGCAAACTGTAATTGCAGAAACATATGAAACAGCAATTGCTTTTGCTAAGTGATCTAGCTGAACTCTGCAACATTCTTATATCACCTTTCCAATTTCATGCTTATATGGAATGACGGCGGGGGCCGTACCGTGAAACATGAACAAACAAAGACAATCTAATGCAATATTATCATCTGATGCAATATTTCGACAGAAAAGGAAAAGAACATTGAATCAATTATGATGAACTTCTGAATCGACCTTAGCAATTGTCGTCAAAATCCATGTACATCCTATAAGCATCTCTTTCTGAAGAATAGTAGCTTTTAACTGAGCAGTCGATCCGGAAACCGATCTTTGTGTAGAGGGAGACTGCAGGCGATCGTGTTGGATCGACATGGAGGCAAATCCGATGAACTCTCCTTTTCCTGCATTTTTCGACAGCTGCTTTTAGCAAGGCTTCTCCATAGCCCTTCCTTCTGTAATTTTCCTTCACTACAGGATCAGCACAGGAGTAAGAACACCAAACAAGAATACTGTTACGACAAATGCACAAACGGAACCGAAATGACGAACACAAAATTATCAAACCACAAGCAGAAATGAAAGAACACACAGATTTACGTGGAAAACCTTTTGCAGGAAAAAAACCACGGGCGAGGGAGGAGAGAACTTCACTATCGAAACGAAAGGGAATACAATGTTCTTCAGAATTACAACCAACCACGATCACACGCCTCTAGGGCAAAAACAAAGAGAAAATTCATAACGAATTTTGGATCCGACCCGTACCGCGGGGGGCTCCGCCCCCCGCACCGGCCCGAGCCCGTAGCCCACCACTGACATTCATTTTTCCTTCACAATTTAATTTTCCAATTTGGTTGCACCGCGAAGCTGTCGGCGAGTCGTAAACCCGAACCTGAGCCGATAATAGATTTCGAGTCACATCTAACAAATACACATGATAAAGAAACCATAGAATTTTTAATCTTGGATTTTTGAACCCTGGCTACATTCCTGTCTAACAATCTCTCTTGGTAATTAGTTCACCTGCACGGCTCCTAACAAGTATTGGAAATTGAAGTTCAATAAGTAAAATATTCACCAATTTTCAAAAAGACAATAAAATAAAATAAAAGAAAAGATTCAAGGATTACCCACACATCTTACCTACATGTTACTCTTAACATGTTCTAGAGCTACTTTCAAAGTTTGGAGCCAAAAACACATTGCCATCTGAACCCAATGAAAAGGAGGTTTCAATCTAGTCACATAAGAATGCCTCAACTTTGGTTTAACAACTAAATCACAGGATGCAAGAAAAAGAAATCTAAAATATGAGTTCTAAGTAATTGAAATCTTCAGAGTGTTGCATGGTTAGTTGGATGGAACAACTCCAAACACTAAAACACGCATCTCTGAAGTAAAATGGCGAAGAAACGGAGAGGCAAATCCAAAATACAAATACGCGAGACGCAACTACACTATGCATCAAGTGGTGCATGGCTGCAGAACTGGGTTTATCGGACCATCCATCTGAAATGCACACATCAGCTCAACCATTGGTGCGAATGCGATCCAATGATTGGCCAAATCAGAAGTCGAGATGCACTCCACCTTTATATGGACAATCTGATCAACTGGTGAGCAGGGGTTTCCTTGTATGCCAATCTGCGCCCTTCTCGAATAACTACGATGTGTAATGACGGCGATACAATCACATCAATGTAAGTTTTCTCTATGCGCCTTAACTTATTGTAATGTACACATGCGTAGGAAACTAGGAATAGGATACAACCATACTAATGTAACTTTTCATCTAACAATCAGATATTTTTCGAGCAACATTAGTAAATGTAGGCAACAGAATAAGATATTTCGAACAGGCCTTTTAACAGGGATATTGTAGAAACAATTACAATCAGATACAAAAACTGCGGAAAGATGAGATTTTTAAGATTTAGCAAGTTGTAGCAAGCCCAACAAAGAAGAGCTTAGTCAACAATTTACAAAATGAATTGTGATTTTTTTCCCTCATTCCTAAAATTTACAACAAAATACATCTAGTAAATGATTCTAATTGAGAAAGCCTCGACATTAACACTCTGTTTGGCATCAGTAGTTATGAATTGGTTGGTAACTCTCTACAGATCATAACAAATTCGACCTCAAACCATTACAAATCACGGCAAATCAAATCAAAACACACCCACTAACATTTTCAAATAGGAAATCTAATCGGTTGAAATTTACAATTCCATAAAAATCAATGATTTAGAGGAGTCGAAACAAAGTGTAAATTAAAGGTGCATTGTTTACACACCTGCGAGTTTGGTGATGGAGGCGCATAGAGAAGTGACGAAGGAGTACATCACGTACCCTACGATCTCTTCTTCTTCTTCCTCCTCTTCTCCTTCGCCATTAGTGACCTTCGCGTACAACAACCCCGCGTTCTTCTTCCTGAGCTCCTCGTCGAAAAATTTCGCCATGGATTCGTGCTTGGGGAAGATCCTCTTCTCCATCCTCACAATTTGCTCGATCGCTCCTCGAGATTCTCTCCGACAAGAATCCAGCTCGGATATCGCCGCCGCCGCCGCCGCCGCCGCCGCCATCTGGTCGGGCGAGCGAGATGGGCGCGTCAGCGTTGGGGTTTCGCCAAAATATGAGATTTTTTCGTTAACGTAAAAAAAAGTAATAATAAAAATCAAACTTTGGAAACGTTGATCTGAGCCGTCCAATCGTAAAAGGAGGGCTCCTAATTGTTGAATAGAAAATGTAAAACAAATCCACTTTGTAGCTTATATTTGTTTCAGATAATTTTAAAAAAAATTTTAAATTTTTTATTATGGGTTTTTTTTTTTTTTTTTTTTTTTTTTTTTTACTTTAGTACTATATAGTTTGAAGTGTTTGAATTTAGTACTTTGTGATTTTATTTTTTTATTATTCCTTTCATTATTTTTTTTGTTAAATTAATGACAAAGTTAAAACCAAGAAGTACTAAAGTGAATGTTCCATAAACTAGATGGGTATCTAAAGTTTTTTTTATATAATTTAACGAAATGTTAACGGAGGAGCTGATGAGAAAAGAAAAATAAGATCAGAAGGTACTAAATTGATACATTTCAAACTACAAGATATTAAAGTAAGAAAATGCGAAACTATATAGATGGTATTTGAAATTTTTGCTATAATTTAATATAGTATTAAAGTAGTGGCCGTAAGCGTAATTTCGAGACTCATCAATTTTTTAGTATTATTTTTTCTATTTAATTTAAATTTATACTTTTGGCTTATACATTAGCTTTCATTTATTTTTAATAATCTATAACGTATTGAGAGCTTAGACCTAGCTTTGGAATTGCGGGTTTAAACCGATCCACTTTCATGTTACGAGAATGCTAAAAATTTAAAATTGCTCTAACTTTTTCTCCTTCAATATTTTAAATTGGTGGTGAAAATTAGCACTACAAAAGTAAGACCATCATTTAGTAATGAAGGTAAAATTATTAAAAGTATTTTTAAATTTTGTTGGTCTTATAAAATAAAAAAGTATTTCAGATGACATTTCGGACGACGCAATCTCAAATTAAACCTATCACTATTGAATTAAAATGAGTTGGATAGAACCTCATAAATTATATCTTAACAAAGCGAATGTGATTTGCGTGACATATTATACTGTTCTAAAAACAAACTAATTTGAAACTAAATATGTGTTCTCCTTTCAATTCCAAATCAAGGCTTGTTTATAAAGGACAAAATTTTGGTGGGCATCCGTTTCCAAACAATTTATTTGGGGACAGAACCGCGTGAACAATTTATTTGGGGACAGAACCGCGTGTGTACGAGCGCCCATCATCACTGCCCTTTTCCCCTTTCTCTCTTTCTAAAAAAGGAGCCCACAAATTTTATTTTATTTTATTTTATTTTTTGCCGTTTCCCAGGTCGTGATGGGCGCTGCATAGGCATCGTCCCCAAACAAAATTGTTTGGGATGATGCCCACCAAATTTTTGTCCATTTATGAAAGGATTTTAATTGGAGATTTATATTTTGAAAGAGAAGATACCAAACAACCATGGTGATAATTAATTTGAAACTCCTCTTTGTTTAAATTTTTAAACTAATATTATTATGCCGTCCAACTAAATAATAAATTAAAATTTTGTAAAAGATATATTTAAATACACAACTTTACGGACAAAAATTTTATGAACATAATATCGAAATAAAATTATTTGAAAATTATTCTAATTACGCTATAGGATGAGGCACGCTCATTCTAACCGTCCAAAAAAAAAAATATTATTTTAACTTGATTAAAATAAATTAAAAAATTTATTTTTTTTAGACGATTGTGATTGACGTGACTTGCCACACGGCGCCTATCCGACAATTCTGAAACAATTTTATTTCGAAATTATGTTGACAAAATTTTGTCCACAATTTACTCCAGCAGGAATATGCTGCAATTATATATATATATCTTAATAATTTAAAAAGGAATCTTCTTCTTATTATTCGGCATCAGAAATTTTTTAAAAAACTAGGTGGCTTCAGTGTAACGGTTATTAAAAACAGCTAATTGTTGGCCCGTGAAATGTGGGCCCTACACGTCAGCCTCATGTGGGAACAGAATCCACCGTCCAAGCAACACAGAGTGAATCACCACCGTCAAAAAGTAGGCGGCGACGATCGAATGATGGATTATTGGACGGTGGATATCGCGCGTCCGCATGCGCACTCCCCGAGACAACCGTGCGGGATTTTCTCTCTCTAGAGTTGAGACGAGTACAACACTTATCCACTCACACCGCTCCCTTCGTCTCCCTCGACGCTCTCTCTCTCTCTTTAGGAAACGCGAGGAATCGCTTCCGAATCTCCCCAAACCCTTGGAGCATCTCCCCCCTTCCTCTTTCTCTTCCTCTTCTTCTTCTCGTGTGGAAGTGTTCGACCTCGATCGATCGCGTTGGGAGCCCTGGTTGCGCTCTCTTTTTCCGCTTCTCTCCCGCTCTCAGAAGCTCCTCTGAGATCCAATGGAGATGGCCATGGAGATCGCCGAATCCCGCGCAGATCTCGCGCTTTCCGACGCTGGAGATGTGGTTCCGACGACGAAGCAGCGAGGGCAATCGATATGCAACCCGTGTTGTCCGCTGCAGCGGCAAGCCTTCCAGTACTAGGGTTTCG
>NW_017890616.1:0-43545 GCF_001540865.1 Ananas comosus | reverse complement strand
TAATTTTCTGTACGGTGGCAGCAACATGACCGAGGATTTTTGGAGCTCTAATTAGTTATATATTTAGGAGGAGCCAACACATCCATGCTAATTCAATTAAGGTTTGTTCCCGCCGTAGACTAATTAAGGCATCGCACTTTTGTTAATTAATTAAGCTTGTAGGGTGGTGAAGAGAACCAAATTTTTTGGTGTCCGTACGACGGAAAGACCGTAATGCACAATTAATGCTATATTGAATCCAGTACAGATTGGGATTGAGAGAACCTTTTTTCGGAGTTGCTTTTCGGCCGTTTCGGATTCTAATAAAGGTGTATGTCGTTGAAATATTTTTTCTTTGTAAACTGCCGCCTTCCGATATTAATATAAGATTTGCTCCGTTTCGCAACCTGACGTAATGCCGTTACAGAACCACTAAATAAATCGGTGTTTCTTTCCTTATCTTCTTTCTTTGGCATAAATATTTTCTGGACTATTTCGCCGTTCCGCATTTTAACACAATGAAATTACATACACAATCTTGACAAAGCTTTGATTCCAATTTCTATAAGTCGACTAACGTGCTTGCAAAACTGTAATGACAAGTTACCCAAGAAGTGTACCATAAGCCCCCATAAGCGTTCATTCTGACATCAGAATAAAGATGAGGTGGCCGAACACCACAGCGGAAGGCACCACAAATCATAATCATATCATACTTCAAGGAAAGGATCTTCTGATGTCCACAGCATAATAATGGACCAAACTTAGCCACTGTTTGTAAAAGAATCTGTCCCTAAGATATGGTTAATTTCTTGATAATAAGCACTGTTATCCAACTAAAATTATATCGCATTTTTCTTCGGGATGAAATATTAAAAGACTCGATCTAAAGCCCTTCCCATTGTGCAACTTCAGCATAGATGCGGCGTCATTAGAGCTTGCCTCTAATTAGAGCACGGCAGGCCACCAATAACTTAATTAATTTTGCATGGCTCTTCATTTTGGTCGCAGCGATTAATTTGGCCGTAGCATGTATATATAATACATGTCTCATAATTAGAGTCTAATTCTAATTTAATTAGAATTATACTCCTAATTATAATCCATATATGCCAAATTAAATCTAAATTATATATAATCCTAATTAGATTAGGATTTAACTCCAATTTAGATAACTACAAATTTAAACCAAATATAACACATTGATTCATATTTTATTCACTTACAAATGCGGCCGTGCATGTTTATCATATGAGTTTAAACTATGGGACAAATGGGTAGACACCTTCTATATTTTTATATTTTGTCAAATAATACATTGAACTTTTAATTTTGGTGACTAGAGCCTCCTAAACTTTAACAAATAGTAAGTGAAATTATTAATTAAACAACTGTGTTGGTGACCGACCGTCCCTAGAGCAAGTGTCACGCCCTGATCCCCGCCAATTTGGTCGGGTTTAGGCCACGTCAATAGACGCCGAACGTACAGAGCCTCCCCTGTCCGCCCAAGGCTCTAGCAACAAGTATAATAAAGTAATTCAACAAAGAGATTTGCAATTATATAAGGCTTGCACGAGGGCAAGCAACAACGGAAGCGAAAGCTCTATACTAAAACATACAACTATACATGATATTTGATTAAATTTAAACCAAATACAAGTATACTAAAAGCTATTACATCTTTTTCCATTCAACCATAATATTTATACAACTTAGCCATTCTCCCAAAATAAATGATGTTTGCAACTTTACAACTCACTATTTTCAACAAAAGAAAGTTGAACATGTACAAAAAGGAACGACTAAATGCATAAACTTCGGTGGCCACTAGCTATGGCGCGATACGCTTGTCTCGATCCTCCGCCGCCCCGCTCGCGCTCGGATCTGTAAGGTTAGTGGTGTGAGAACTAAAACGAAGTTCCCAGTGGGTTCGGAACCGACCTCGCCGACTTACCCACTAGGTCTATTCAAGAATAAGTATTTCAAATGAAAGGAAAGTAGTAATCATACTAATACTAATACTATGCCTGCAAGAAAACTGTCAGTGAATATATAATCAAAGCAATATTAAATATGCATGCATGCTTTTCGATAACTTTACTTTGGCTTTTTACCCAATCTTACCGGTTAACCTTGTAAACCCCAATAACTCACAACCCAAAATCCCTTTCATTCGGGGAGGCTCTAAGCACTACATGACCCGAGGGACCATCTTCGGGGACCGCGCTCCCCGTGGTGACAATTCCGGAACGCACCGCTTGAGGGGGAGCTACTACCCTCAAGTCAAGACTCATCGTGAGTATCGATCCAATCCTCAACTTGAGGATACATAGCCACTAGTCAAAATGCCGTTGTCATAATAGGTTTCTACCTATTTGTTCATGCCACTTTCTAAGTCATTCTTGTCACAATGCCACTAATTGTTAAACCTTGTTTAACGAGTCATGTCTCGATGCCAATCATGTCTCTAATGTCAATGTCACCTTTATTTACTATTATTTTGGTCCAAGTCTTACATTCATACAAGTTTAGGGTCTCAAGATACATGTCCGCTATGGCTCAAATTATTTTCCATGTTCAACTACGTTAGAAACATATAAATGAAATTAAACCATCATTCACATGTGAACTACCCTATAATATACATGAATGACTTTATATACAAGTATGCTCAACAAAGGTGAAAATAGACAGAAAGGAGAATCCGATGATTCCGGCGTGCACCGCCCCACCTTGAATATTGTAGAAGGGTTGTAGTTCGACTCTCGTGATTTTAGGACGCTTCTCCCGCGACCTATACCCAAAATAGTACCGAATTAGGCCCTATAAACAAGATCTCTTACTTAGACTTTTCGTAACGTCAAACAGAGTTGTCCCACGCGTCGGGAATGCGTACCCCTAATTAGGTTTTCAAGAGGTTAATTTACCTCGGAAACAACCGGAGGCAAAAGCCCAAAATCGATGCCCTAACAATGCCATAATGGGATTTTTCCTAGATTGATCTCATCTCTAAGCAAAAGCTAGCTTAGAATCAACTAGGAAGCATTATAATACCATTTCCAAGCCTTTCCAAACATCCCTAGAGCATCTACTATGAACCCTAGTTAACCACCATTAGAGCACATGAATCTCTCATGGGTTTCATGGTGTTCATGGCCCTAAAGAGTTTATAAAGCCTCTAAGAAGCTCAAAACTCCAAAACCTAGGGTTAAAAACCAAACCCTAGATGGGCTTTACACTAAAACTTATCTTAGCCCAAGCTCCTCCCAAGATCCTTCTTGTTGGAGAGCTCCAAGATTCTCCAAAGCCACCAAAATTTCACTCCAAGGCTTCTTCTCCACCTTCTCCTTGCTCTAGGGTGTGCTTTCTAGAGAGAGAAAGAGAGGAATGAGAGAGGGAGAGAGTTGGGGTGTTGGCTGTGAAGGAGAGGGGTGTTAGGGTATATTACATGTTGTAACATTTGCAACTAAGCCCCCTAAAAACGTCTAATTTACAGTAGACCTCAATGTTGCTGCCAGACCAAACTGTACCGGTACATGGGATTTTGTACCGGTACAACTCTGCGCAGAGGCCAAACCCAAGAGCAACTCTCTCGGTTACGCGGGATTTGTACCGGTACATTTTCAAAGTTTACCGGTACACTTCCAATTTTTTTCAAACCCGAGGGCTTACTCTTCTCGGGTTGCAGGGCTGTACCGGTACACTTTGCCCAGAATGCTGATTTTGCGCTGTTTTCGATTTTATTTTGCGCCGATCGATGCCATAACCTTTCTAACACCTCTTAAACTTATTTTTAGCCCTTCCAACCTAGTTTGAATGCTAAATGGAACTTGTCAAACTATTTCTCTCGACAACTTTAACCAATTTGGATAAAGTTCGATAATTTCTTTTGGGTTTCAATATGTTACATTCTCCTCCCCTTAAAATTAGTTTCGTCCGCGAAACTAACTTAATTGCAATCTAAACTCATACCTCATTCCAGCTCTTCGAAGAGATGAGGATGACACTCTCTCATCACGTCCTCAAGTTCCCACGTATCTTCCCGATCGTCGTGGTTGCTCCAATGAACTTTAACATACGGAATTTTCCGATTCCATAGTTTTCTCACTTCTCTATCGACGATGAATGCCGGGAACTCCTCGTAGGTCATATCCTCTTGAAGCTCAATCGGTATATACGAGAGAATATGCTCCGGATCATGGATATACTTGTGGAGATTGGATACATGAAATACGTCGTACACCCCCGCAAGCCTCGGTGGTAATGCTACTTTATAAGACACCGCACCAATCCTTTCCAAGATCTCAAAGGGTCCGACAAATCAGGGACTTAGTTTCCCCCGGACACCGAATCTCTTAACACCGCGCATCGGCGATACTTTTAGAAACATGTGGTCTCCAACTACAAACTCGATGTCTTTCCTTCGCTTGTCAGCATAACTTTTGTGCCTCGATTGCGCCATCGCTAATCTTTGTCGGGTAAGGCGAACTTTCTCCTCTGCCTCCCGAACTACATCGGGGCCAAGAGCAATTCTCTCGCCCACATCGCTCCAATGAATCGGCGAGCGACATTTCCTTCCATAAAGGGCCTCGAATGGCGCCATCGCAATACTTTTTTGATAGCTATTGTTGTATGCGAATTCCGCCATTGGTAAGTGACCATGCCATCTGCCCTTGTAGTCAAGTACACATGCTTGAAGCATGTCCTCGAGTATTTGAATGGTCCTCTCCGATTGGCCGTCACTTTGAGGATGAAATGTCGTACTAAAGTTGAGCCGTGTGCCTAACGCATCTTGCAAGCTCCTCCAAAAATGAGATGTGAACCGCGGGTCCCGATCAGATACAACAGATGTCGGAACCCCGTGAAGTCTCACAATCTCGTCTAGATAAACTTGAGCTAACTTGTCTCCCGACCAAATAATGTGGATCCGCAAAAAGTGTGCCAATTTTGTCAACCGGTCCACCACTACCCAAATCGCGTCATGTTCGCCTTGAGATCTAGGCAAACCCGTCATAAAGTCCATAGCGATATTTTTCCATTTCCAAACGGGTATAGGTAGACATTGCAACTTTCCCGTCGGAAATCGACATTCCGCCTTTACTTGTTGGCATGTGAGACATTGTGCCACGAACTCCCCTATGTCCTTTTTCATGCCCGGCCACCAATAATACAGTTTCAAGTCTTGATACATTTTGGTGCTGCCCGGGTGAATGCTATAGGGAGATTGATGCGCTTCTTGCATAATTGGCCTCCGAAGATCATCGTCCTTGGGCACACACACCAACGATTCCGATATCGTAGTGCACCTTCGGTCCCAATGCCAAAATCACCGGCACTACTGCTCTCAACTTTACCCCACACCTTTTGGAGAAATAAATCGGAAACTTGGAGTTCTTTAATCCTCTCAAACAAGGTCGGTTGTACAATCAATGTGGCAAGTGTTGCCGGCACTCCCAGCGCCACAATTTCAAGTCCAAACCATTGCATCTCCTTTTGCAAAGCCGGTTGGGGTGTAATTGCCGTCGCCAAATTTTCCGCCGACTTTCTACTTAGAGCATCGGCCACCACATTTATTTTTCCGAGGTGGTAGAGAATCGTGACGTCATAATTTTTAGCAACTCCAACCACTGTCGCTGTCGCAAATTTAATTCCTTTTGGGCGAACAAGTATTTGAGACTCTTATGATTGGTATAGATCTCACAATGCTCACCATACAAGTAATGCCTCCATAATTTTAGCGCGAAAATAACCGCCGCTAGCTCGAGGTCGTGAGTCGGGTAGTTCTTCTCATAACTCTTTAATTGGCGCGAAGCATAAGCTATAACTCGGTCATTTTGCATCAAAACACACCCAAGACCGATATACGAAGCATCACTGCACACAACATAGCTCTCCCCCGGCGTCGGCAAAGCAAGCACCGGGGTCGATGTCAATCTTTCCTTTAACTCCTCGAAGCTCAGCTCACATTCGGTGCTCCAAATGCACTTCACCCCTTTGTGTGTAAGGCGCATTAGTGGAGTAGTTATCTTAACAAACCCCTCCACGAACCGCCGGTAGTAGCCCGCAAGTCCAAGGAAGCTACGAATTTTCGTTACACTTGTCGGGCGAAGCCAATCTTTAATAGCCTCAACTTTCTTTGGATCTACCGAGATGCCATCACCCTATATAACGTGACCCAAGAAAGTAACCTTCAAAAGCCAAAATTCATATTTCTTTAATTTTGCATATAGCTTCTTTTTTCGGAGTGTCTCCAACACGATCCTCAAATACTCCTCGTGTTCTTCCTCAATCCGAGAATATACCAATACATCGTCAATGAATACCATGACGCACTGGTCCAATAGCGGACGGAAGACTCGATTCATCAAGTCCATAAAGGCCGTCGAGGCATTAGTAAGCTCGAATGGCATGACTATGAACTCATAGTTGTCATACCGCGTACGGTACGCCGTTTTGTGCACATCCTTGGGCCGTATCTTCAACTGATGATACCCCGATTGAAGATCAATTTTTGAATATACTCTTGACCCTTGCAACTGATCGAACAAATCGTCAATCCTCGGCTACGGGTACTTGTTCTTGATCGTCACTTTGTTTAACTCGCGATAATCAACGCAAAGTCGAAGCGTGCCATCCTTTTTCTTTACAAATAGCACCGTAGCTCCCCCACGGAGACACGCTCGGCCGCACAAATCCTTTATCGAGCAAGTCTTGCAATTGTGTCTTTAGCTTCTTTAGCTCCACCGGTGCCATTCTATATGGAGCCTTCGAAATTGGCGCCGCCCCGGGAATTAAGTCAATGACAAACTCAACTTTCCGGTCCGGTGGCAATCCCGGTAACTCCGCCGGAAACACATCCGGATACTCGCATGCCACCCGAATATCACCCAAATCTTCGGGTGTCTACGATGGTCGCCAAATAGGCCTTACAACCACCCTTAATCATTTTCCTCGCCCTCGCCGCCGATATGGTCGCCGCGAAGCGCCTGCTTTTACATGCCCGATATACTAATTCTTCTTGATTAGATTCACGGAATGTGATCACCTTACTTTCACAATCTATGACCGTGTAATACTTGGAGAGCCAATTGATCCCCAAGATTACATCGAAACCCCACATCTGCTTTAACACCAATAGGTCAATCAGCATGATCCAATCACCTATCTGTATTGGACAATCCAAACACTCGTCATAAACACGAAACGAATGCTCTGGTGTATTCACCGACCAATAGTCCTCATTATGCGTGACCTCTATGTTATGAGCTTGTGCAAATGATGCCACTATGCATGAATGCGATGCACCTGTGTCAAACAATGCTCTAACTCTAGTGCCTCTGATAAGGATAATACCTGCCACCATGTCGTCGGGGACTGGAATCGGCTGCTCCTCCACCTGAGTGGCAAAAACCTGCCCACTAGGTGCTCGAGAAGTCTCCGGCTGATGAGGCGCCGAAGAACGTCCAGCAGATACAGCGGGTGGCAGTCCCGCCAGCTATCGCGGAGTATACTAGACTGAAGCTGACGACGGAGCTGGGGATGCATCGCCCGAGCACTCTCGGCCTATGTGGTCCGCCTGGCCGCATCGAAAACATCGCTCCTCCCGCTGAGGGCAAGTAGTAACCCGGTGGTCTCCGCCACATATCACGCACGGGTAGGTAGTCTGGCTCTGCGTCTAACTCCTGCCTCCCCGCCACTATGATCGTTGAGGTCGAGGGGGTCGCTTAGAACTCGACTGCCTGGCGGATCCACTAGATGCTCGCTTCTTGGACTTATCCCTTTCCTTGTACTTCTCAAATGCCTCGCGTTCCTCCCGCGCAATAGCATTGCCGCGCTCCACCCAAAGCGCGCGGTCAAGCACCTCCTCGTAGGTCTTCAAGCGGAACGCATGAATAACCTTGAATATTTCGAGTCGCAACCCGCACTCAAAAGCCTCCGCCCGGTCCCTATCACCGTGAACCAAGCTCGGCACGCAGTTGACTAGGCGCGTGAACTCCCTCTCGTACTCCCGCACCGTCCGGCTACCTTGCCTTAACTTTCGCAAATCCTCCTTGATTTTCCGCTTGTCACTCTCGGGAAAATATTCCATTAGCAGCATCTCCCGAAACCCCTCCCAAGTAACGGAAGCGGGTTCCAACGAGTGATTCTTTTTCACTTGAGTCCACCACAATCGAGCCGACCCATCGAAATAGTGAGTCGCAAGGTGAACTTTATCCTTCTCGAGGGTGTAGATGTCCTCGAATAACGCTTCCATCGTGGCCAACCACGACTCCACCAACCACGGATCCTTCACATCGCCGTTGAAGGTCGGAGGGCTGAATCGTTTGAAGGCCGTCAGCGCCGCCGACGATCGCTCCTGCTCGGCCTCAAGTACATCGGGAATAAGAGCGGATGAACCCGATGCCGTCGGAGGAATAGCCATCACCGGTGCCGCTGCCATCACAGGAGGTGGTGCTACAGGAGCAACAAGTGCAGGCGGATCCCTCGGCACAGATGCCGCCGCCGCCGCCTATCGCGCCACCAACTCGTGGAGCTGTCCAATTTGCTCCCCCTGTTGCCGCATAGCCCTGGTCAAAGCCGCTACTTAATTGGGCCCGCAGCTCGCCCATTTCATCCGATCCCGATTGCTCGGGCACCTTATCCGGCAATGCCGGAGCGGATCTACGCATGTAGCGTCTCGGGGACATTTGTTCATGAAATGTAACACACATATTAGTACTCAACACACGTGACTCTCACACGTTCCAATCAACTACCTAATTAAGCGAAAGCAATCAAGTGTAATTATTTCCAACACTTGGCATTATGTGGTCGGCCGCCCCACGCAATCCCTTTAAGTAGAAAACAAATAACCACTTGAATCCATCTCAAATTCCTTTTAGAGAAGTACCAATGTCAACCCAATCAATTAGCTTCCCCAATAATCAAAGTTCACGTTAAATGTTTCCTAAGTCCCTAAGGTTTCCAATCCTAAGGTTCCTAAGTCCATCCCAGACTTTTTGCTTTCACCATTCGCTCTGATACCATTATATCTGTCACGCCCCGATCCCCGCTAATTTGGTCGGGTTCGGGCCACGTCAACACACGCCGAATGGATAGAGCCTCCCCTGTCCGCCCAAGGCTCTAGCAACAAGTATAATAAAACAATTCAACAAATAGATTTGCAATTATACAAGGCTTGCACGAGGGCAAGCAACAACGGAAGCAAAAGCTCTATACTAAAATATACAACCATACATGATATTTGATTAAATTTAAACCAAATACAAGTATACTAAAAGCTATTACATCTTTTTCCATTCAACCATAATCTTTATACAACTTAGCCATTCTCCCAAAATACATGATGTTTGCAACTTTACAATTCTCTATTTTCAACAAAAGAAAGTTAAACATGTACAAAATGGAATGACTAAATGCATAAACTCTGGTGGCCACTAGCTATGGCGCGATACCCTTGCCTCGATCCTCCTCCGCCCCGCTCGCTCTCGGATCTGTAGGGTTAGTGGTGTGAGAACTATAACGAAGTTCCCAGTGGGTTCGGCAACCGACCTCACCGACTTACCCACTAGGTCTATTCAGACATAAGTATTTTAAAGGAAAGGAAAGCAGTAACCATACTAATGCTAATATTATGCCTGCAAGAAAACTATCAGTGGATATATAATCAAAGCAATATTAAATATCCATGCATGCTTTTCGATAACTTTACTTTGGCTTTTTACCCAATCTTACTGGTTAACCTTGTTAACCCCAATAACTCACAACCCAAAATTCCTTTCATTCGGGGAAGCTCTAAGCACTACAAGACCCGAGGGACCGTCTTTGGGGACCGCGCTCCCCGTGGTGACAATTCCGGAACGCACCGCTTGAGGGGGAGTTACCATCCTCAAGCCACTCATCGTGAGTATCGATCCAATCCTCAACTTGAGGATACATAGCCACTAGTCACAATGCCGTTGTCATAATAGGTGTCATTCTTGTCACAATGCCACTAATTGTTAAACCTTGTTTAATTAACGAGTCATGTCTCGATGCCAATCATGTCTCTAATGTTAATGTCACCTTTATTTACTATTATCTTGGTTCAAGTCTCACATTCATATAAGTTAAGGGTCTCAACATACATATCCGTTATGGCTCAAATCATTTTTCATGTTCAACTACGTTAGAAGCATATAAATGAAATTAAACCATCATTCACATGTGAACTACCCTAATATGCATGAATGACTCTATATACAAGTATGCTCAACAAAAGTGTAAATAGACATAAAGAGGAATTCGATGATTCCGGCGTGCACTCCCCCACCTTGAATATTGTAGAAGGGTTGTAGTTCAACTCTCGTGATTTTAGGACGCTTCTCCCGTGACCTATACCCAAAATAGCGCCGAATTAGGCCCTATAAACAAGATCTCTTACTTAGACTTTTCGTAACGTCAAACGGAGTTGTCCCACGCGTCGAGAATACGTACTCCTAATTAGGTTTCCAAGAGGTCAATTTATCTCGAAAACAACCAGAGGCAAAAGCCCCAAAGTCCATGCCCTAACAATGCCATAATGGGATTTTTCCTAGATTGATCTCATCGCTAAGCAAAAGCTAGCTTAGAATCAACTAGGAAGCATTCTAATACCATTTCCAAGCCTTTCCAAATATCCCTAGGGCATCTACTATGAACGCTAGTTAACTACCATTAGAGCACATAAAGCTCTCATGGGTTTCATGGTGTTCATGGCCCTAAAGGGTTTATAAAGCCTCTAAGAAGCTCAAAACTCCAAAACCTAGGGTTTAAAACCAAACCCTAGATGGGCTTTACACTAAAACTTATCTTAGACCAAGCTCCTCCCAAGATCCTTCTTGTTGGAGAGCTCCAAGATCCTCCAAAGCCACCAAAATTCCACTCCAAGACTTCTTCTCCACCTTCTCCTTGCTCTAGAGTGTGCTTTCTAGAGAGAGAAAGAGAGGAATGAGAGAGTGAGAGAGTTGGGGTGTTGGCTGTGAAAGAGAGGGGTGTTAGGGTATATTACATGTTGTAACATTTGCAACTAAGCCCCCCCAAAACGTCTAATTTACAACAGACCTCAATGTTGCTGCGAGACCAAAGTGTACCAGTACACAGGATTTTGTACCGGTACAACTCTGCGCAGAGGCCAAACCCGAGAGCAACTCTCTCGGTTACGTAGGATTTGTACCGGTACATTTTCAAAGTGTACCGGTACACTTCCAATTTTTCTCAAACCCGAGAGCTTACTCTTCTCGGGTTGCAGGGCTGTACCGGTGACAACTCGCTGGTTATACCGATACACTTTGCCCAGAATACTGATTTTGCGCCGTTTTCGATTTTATTTCACGCCGATCGATGCTAAAACCTTTCTAACACCTTTTAAACTCATTTTTATCCCTTCCAACCTAGTTGGAATGCTAAATGAAACTTGTCCAACTATTTCTCTCGACAACTTTAACCAATTTGGATAAAGTTCGATAATTTCTTTCGGGTTTCAATATGTTACAGCAAGTGGCAAAGGGCTTGGTTGTTTGTACCCGAAACCTAAGTTCGAATCCTAGTTGATTCACATTTCTAGCTAAGTTCATTTCTAAATAAAATAAACGAAGCGGGTAGCGTGCTACCTATCTCTCTCAAAAAAAAAAAACAACTGTGTTGGTGACATGTCTTACAAAATGATCCTGTAAAGCTTCAATTCACTAAAAAAAAATAATAATAATAAACTTCTTCTATCTTTTCACATATAAAAGTAAAGTATAAGAATTGAAGAATACTCCGGTCCCATTTTTTATTTTTATTATTTTTTCAAGTATGAGAATAGAAATGTTAGGTTTTAATGTGTTTTAGACATTTTGGTGAGAATGGGTGTTTAACAAGCAAGTTTGCTTGAGAAGAGAACTATTTGACAAGATTTAGAGGATCTAGTTGCCAAAATAAAAATTTGGTGGTTTTATTTACGAAAGCTCCGAACATTAAGGGGGTGTTTGTATACTTGTTTTTTCTTAAATTAATACTTTATAGGTCTAGTGGAAACTTGCCCACAGAGCAACCTGAATTGGAGACTTTTTAATCAGTTTGGTTTAACTGTCACCAAATAGATGCACTTCATATAATTCTACTTCTATACACATGCATGCCTTGTGTGATTTCCTATATACATACATACAATGTAATATTATGTAAAATCTTGATGCGAAAAAAAAACTTATTTTCCAATTTATACCGTAAACTTTGATCTTAGTTATGATTTCTCAACATATTCCATTGAACCAGATTTACAGGGTTCAATTTTTATATATGCTTTATATATGTCACTAATCATGATCCATCCATTATCTTTTGGTCTCTTGTGAGATATGCCTTGAAATTTGGTTATTGACTTTGATTTTGTGTCCCCAATTCACCAACAATTTCGTGGTGCGACAAAATTTTTTTTGAATAAATGAATTATGAAGGAAAAATGGATGTGTAATGTAGTATTTGTAATCTCCAGAACATTGTACTTTCTTTTTCATAGTGAAGTTCTCTCTTCCTCCACCCATTGTTTTTTCTCTGCAAAGGTTTTTCTACATAAATCTTTGTATTCCACTTTATTTTCTGTTTGTGGTTTGTCTACTTTATGTTCGTCGTTTTCATTTCTGTTTGTCCACTTGTCGTAACAAACTGGTATCAGAGCCATTGGTTCACCGTGCATGCTTGATTATATAAAGCCATGTTTTGAGTCGATATGCAGAGTTTGACTTTGATTGGATCTAATCTTGTTCCAAAAGATTAGAAATAGTCTAGAATCACTTTAAAGAGTATTCCTAAAAAGATATTGACGACTACATGTGAATCAGATTTGCATGGAAGGCAAAAATTATTTCCTAGTAGAATTAGGATTTTAGGGTTATATAAACCCTTATAATTAATCTTTTAGATTATGAGCTTCATTGTAAATACCCTAATTGACAGAAAACGTGGAGAGCTCCTGTCACGCTCCGCAACCGCCAATTTGGTCGGTTGGGACACATCGAACAGACGTCGAACGAATAGCACCTCTCCTGTCCGCCCAAGGGTAAACAACAAGATCATGTACAATAAGTTGCCCAGGAAAACTTAAACAACATACATGATTCAAGCGAGCAGTTATTCTAGCAAACAAGAGAGCGAAAGAGAGTTCTAGCTATTACATTTGACATTCAACATTTACATCATATTTACATTTTCATCTCAAAAAATGCATACATGAAGTTTACATAATCATCTCACAACATGTACAACTCTCCAAATATACATCATCACTCTCAAGTACATAGGGTGCTCTAATGCAAAAAGGAAAGTTACTAACTACTAGGGCGCTATGCCCTTACCGCGATCCTCGCCCGGTCCACTCGGGCTCGGTCCTGCAACAAAGTGGGATGAGAACTACGAATAGTTTCCAATGGGTTCGGCCGCCGACTCCGCCGATCTTCCCACTAGGTCTAAGCAGGCATAGGTAGATAGATATATGGAAATAATTTGCTTATATAACATGAATTCTACTAACATGCTACTATGCCTCAATCGATAGCAATGAATGTAAATCTACATAGTAATTAATGAAGTCATCTATCATGCTACTATGTTCAAGAAGTTATGATATTAATGTTTTCACCCAATCACTTGGCTAACCCGAAGGTTCGCCCCGACTCATATCTCAAATCTCATAGGTGAGGAGCTACCCCGCTTTTATCCCACCCGAGACCGCCTGCGGGACAACTACGTTTGCCCCTTGTGTGACAACTCCGGAGTGCACTGCTTGTGTGGAGCGACCACCCAAACTCAAAATAGACTATGTGAGTATGATCCAATCCTCGCCAACTAAGGATACCCTGTCAACTAGGGTTAACAATCACTCGGGAACTCAACTATCCCTATGTTCAAATGCCATAGTATTCTGCTACACTAGATTCAAATGCCACTCGTTTACATCATTATGTTGTAAGTGTCTCAACCACATTAATTTACACGCCACTCGTTCATGTTGTAAATGATTCCACTACACTAGTTCACATGTCATTGGTTTTCATCATCACAAAATCAAGTTCATCACTTATCTTTATCACTAGAGGGTTCTATGTTACAAGACCTTATCCTCATGCATCCTAAGTTCATGTGTCAATCCTCGATGCCAAGGAAGCATGCAAAGAATGGAAATGCAACTATCCAAATCGCCTTATCATGCATAATGCCAACATGTAAAAATGTGATCAACAATATAACTTGGACATAGAAGGAAGTCCAACTGCTTCGGGATGACACCACCTACCTCTTGGTGATGCCGCGATACTAGAAATCCGATTTCGCGATTTTTGGACGCCTCCTTGGCCCTCAAGGCGGAAACAAAGCCAAAACTGTCCTTTTTCCCAATATCTTCGCGTAGGCTCGTCGGATTGCCAAACCGAGGCCATCAACGCGTCAGGAAACCTAGCAACTAGGTTTACATAGGATTAATTTAGATCAAACCCACCTATATAGCAAAACCCCCTTTGGAAGCCCTAATATGCAACTATTGCAAGAATTCATCATACAACTTCGCGATTCAAGTGATAACCACCTATTTAGCATCCTAGGGTTCCATCAAAATCATTTCTAGAGTATATAAACAAAACCCTAGAAATCTACCATTAAAGCTTCAAAGCTTACCTCACAAACTCTCCACTTGAACCAAGGAAGAAGATGAAGAAGATGAAGAGCCTTCTTAAAGCTTCCTTCTCCACCTTCTCCTTCTCTTACTTCCCACCTTGAAGAGAGAGAGAAAGAGTGCTTAGAGAGAGAGAGGGAGTGTGTTTTAGGGCTACAAATGAGAGAGGTGAAGGAAAATAGGCTCAAATACCTCTCTTTTAATTCCCACTCAGCACAATTACAGAAAACTCCCTCAACAAGCCCAACAGTGCACTGCCCGCACTGGGATTCCCGCAGCTACGGGGTCCGGACCCTGGGGAGGGTCCGAACTCTTAGAGCATCATTTTTCTGCATTTTGCAGAATTCATTCCAGCTTGCTCTCCAAGGTCCTCTACAACACACAAAAGCCTTTTCGACGATTTCGGCCTTTCTGAAGCATTCCGAAGCGACGTTTGGTCAATTTCGACCAAAGTCCGCATCCACGTATCGAGGATTCATTTCCTTACAGCTCTCGAGAGGAATTTTTTTTGTAATCCAATCTACTCTTTTGTACTTTTGTGCCGTGGGTTAATCGAAGAAAGCAATTGAGATGGTCTTGCTCGTGGACGTAGGTCGACTCAAGGTTGGTCGAACCATGTAAATCTTGTGTTCTTGTGATTTCTTGTTTTCTTTATTGCTTTGTTATCCTCGTGCTTATTTTTTTACAAGCCTTCTCGTCTCTTACGTCTACGAAAGATCTTGTTTTCGCTGCGCTCGTGTGCTATGTGGGTTTGAGGTGTGCTTGGTAACCCCATGGCCGGTCCCTTCAATTTGGTATCAGAGCGTTGGATTCTTTGTATTTCATTGACAGTGAAACAATGGCAGGGAAAGTTACATTGACGAAGTATGAGGTTCCTCGATTTGATGGAACGAATTTCGCGTTGTAGAAACTTAAGATGCAAGCAGTCTTGGTTAAAGATGCTTGCGAGATCGCCTTGCAAGGAAAGAAGAAAAAGTTGGAAGGGATGACAGATAAGCTATTTGAAGAGAAAGATAAGATGGCTTTAGCAAACCTATATTTGGAACTAGATGATTCGGTGCTATTCAATGTGGAGACTGAGACTACCACAAAAGGGATTAGGGATAAATTGAAGAATCTCTAGAAGGGAAGTCATTGGTGAATAAAATCTTCTTAAGGTGGTAATTGTACAATCTTAAGATGAAGGACGGGGCACCGGTACAAGAACATCTAAGGTCATTCAACTCTATTATGAAAGTATAGAAGGAAGGGGATAGGGAAAGGAAAGAGGAATTGATTGAAAAGAAAAAATGGTAAAAAAAAAAAAAAAAAATTCATACCTTGTATGAAAATACCATTCCCTTTTTATATTTTTTTAAATAATTTCCAAAAGATAGTTAGAATTTTATTATAAAGCCTCTCAAAAAAAAAGAAGAGGGGAATCTAAAAGAGAAGAACAGCAAAGAAAAAAAAGAAGAAGAAAGAAAGAAGAAGAAGAGAAAAAAAAGGTGAAAAAAAAAAAGAAAAAAAAAAGAGTTTTTTTATATACTNGCGCACGGATTTTTAAGCGGATCCGATGGGCGCCCGAATAATATTCCCGAACGTTAGATTAGATCGATCAGCTAGAAGAACTCTTGCCTCCCGGTCGGATCTGCTTCGAGATCCGTGCGCATTCTCCCCGGCGGCTGGGGGTTGCGGATCTCGAAGCAGATTTTGCGCGACATATATGTTGTTATGTGTCTCTGTATCTGTGAAATAAATAAATTTCTGTTTCGCGCGTTTGAATTGAATTTGACAGTTATGTGTGTTTTGTGAGCAGAGAAGGCATTATTCGGGCAGAGGGAGTGGTACTTCTTCACCCCCCGCGACCGCAAGTACCCGAACGGGTCGCGGCCGAACCGCGCCGCCGGGAGGGGCTACTGGAAGGCGACGGGGGCCGACAAGCCCGTCGTGCCCAAGGGGACCCACCGCCCCCTCGGGATCAAGAAAGCCCTCGTCTTCTACTCCGGCAAGGCCCCCCGCGGCGCCAAGACCGACTGGATCATGCACGAGTACCGCCTCGCCGACACCTCCCGCTCCCCCAACAAGAAAGGAAGCCTCAGAGTACGCCCCGCCCTCTTTCAGATCTCAAATTTCAAATCTCAAATTTCAAATTTCAAGAATTTTTAAATTCCTTGCGTGTCGGATTCTAACTTCTGCTGCTCTGCTCTAAAATTCGCGCAGCTGGACGACTGGGTGCTGTGCCGGCTGTACAACAAGAAGAACAGCTGGGAGAAGATGCAGAGCCAGAAGGAGGAGGCCTCGATGATGACGACCGACTCGACCGACGACTCGGGGTCGAACAGCTTCCGGACGCCGGAGTCGGACATCGACAACGACGTGTTCGACAAGGCGGCGGCTAGGCCGGAGGCCTACCCGAACCACCAGTCCACCGAAGTGTGCCAGATCAAGGAGGACAGCGAGTGGTTCATGGACCTGAACCTGGATGATCTGCAGAGCGCCTACACCGGCTTCGGACCCGCGACGCCGACGCCGACCTTCGACATGTCGAACCCGAGCTTCTACTTCCCGGGCCTCAGTTCGCCGAAGCCGAACTCGAACCAAACTATGAACTTGCCACCGTTTTGAATTTCTGATCATCTTTAGCTGTATATACAGAAGAAACCAGAGAAAAGAGTAGGGGGGGGGTATAATTTAGTGCTAGGGAAGGTTAAATTTTATGTTTGCATGATTCTTTTGTTTCTTTTTTCTTTTTTTCGCCGTTTAGTAAAAGAATATATACTCCCATGAACAATTAGGAGCAAAAAAAATATATGTATGTGTATAGGGTAATGGGTAGTAGAATTAGGGGTGGACAATTTTATATATGTTTTGGTTAAATGGTTGTGGTAAATTTTAAGCATGATTTAATGAAGGGGAAAATATATATATATATATATATATATATATCTTTGATTCAGTTATGAAAAAGGAAAAGATGCAGCAATGTTCACTACTGATTGTATGAGTAAAGATACAATCATGTTTGTTTTACGCACAAATTATCCACCAAAATAATCCTCTCTCACAACTAAAAACAAGGTTACTCAGTAAAGAAACATTGCTATTGTAAGGAGTTTTAGCAGATATGGTTATAACATACTTAGAATATGTTAAATAATGTAGAGTTTTGTCGATGTCTACAAATATAGTAGTTGTGATCTAAAACACGACTTATTCAAATGCGCAGTTGTCGATATCATACAGAAAAGAGTGATGAATGAAAAAATCGAACCACTTGTAATTAAATAACGTATGAAGCCATGCATCTCTTCTCTGAAGATATTCTCTGCAGAATCGACAGCGATACGAGACGCGGAGACGAGGAAGAGTATTCTATGATTTAAACTATCATCATGTCACCAGCTCTGTTGAGAGAATTTTTACGTGTATCGCTGTGTTGTTCATCAGAAACTAATAAAGTCACATTGATTAAAAGGTTACTGAAAAATATGTACAGAAGAATTAATCTTCATTTACTTTATGATTGGTTGATTAGTACCAACTTATTGTCAGCATCAGTAGTGTAAAGCCAATACACACTCTAGGGACCATTGCTTGATGTAACAGATAAGATCATAGAGTTGTAAATCCGCGCGGTAATGAGACTCGATCGAGAAACATTTGTAGAGAAACCAAACTGTCTTAATTGGTATCGAGATCAATCACGAGTTTCCAAGTTGTCTAATCGATCCAAATACGAGCGAGCTGTTTGATAATCGGAACAAGGTTCCCTTACGCGAAGACGACCCGCTTATTAAACAGGTACCTCGATACGGCGATATCCTAAGAAATCCAGGGAAAGCCATAATTGCACTTTTGTGGCCTCCAGAAACAAAGTGAAAGTCACGTACATTCGACTCTCCCTACGCGAGAAACTAGAGGGAACCTTGTACAGTAGTAGGCTTATGTTTCTTACGAACGTAATCTGATCGCCATATTCTCTACTACATCTTTGTCGACCAAACGAAGGAAACCCTCGAAACCTAACAGCTTAAATTTGCATGCAAAGTTAAAAAAAACATTGAATGGTAATATGTGTTTACTCGAACCGATTGATTATACGAACTAGTTCTTAGGCAGGGATCGAAGAGTCTGAGCTAATTCAATGAGTTCTTGTAAAGATTCATTCTTACGCAATCGATAGGCTCCACAAAAATGTAGTTAAGATTATAAACATACATAAACTTTGTTCTTTTTTGTAGCTGGTAAAAAGTTCTTGGAAATTAATTTTGAACTTAATGTCGACCAAAAATAAGCTTACTGGAGATTACAACTTTGCCTCGAATAGAGCTAAAATGGACTAGTGCATTGTCATAACAATACTTTACAATATGATTACTCGAATTTAGATCCGTATGTCGCACCTCGAGCCTCTAGCTACATAAAAGAAAGGAAAATACTAAATCCATAAGCATAAGTTGATGAAATCTCGAGTGTCCTTATTTCCGAATACTTCGATAGATCCATATGGGGTATCGATCAGTCGAAATAAGCTCGCGTGCACCTTTAGATGAATCGCTGGAAAAACGTATTTTGAGTGCTTGATTGGATGCTGTTAGTTCTATATAAAGTGCGTAACTTGATCTTTTTCGAAAGCGATACATGTCAAACATACGGTATTCGGAAGAATGAGAAGAATAATATACATTATCAAAAGTATTGCCTACATAAAGTAGTGTTCTAGCAATACTGGTTAATAAAATAATTAATGCATAACAAAGGACTCAGTGTGAACATAGTTACATAATATTAGTAGTAGAATTATTCTCCACCTGTTTAATCTTTTAGAGAGAAAAGAATAATTTACCTAAGTAGTTCCATTTTCGCATCTACGAAGTATGGTAAATTTTAATTTTTAAGTAGTCTAGTAATAAGGCGCCATATATGTAGCCTATCCTGAGTTCAGTAGTCGAGTCTCCGTGTGTGTGCGTGTAAGTGTGTGTTTGTGTGTAAATGTGAGGCTCGTGCCCCGGTTTTCAGGTTTAATATACATAGATAGATAGATGATTACGGCTACAGCTGTCCAAAATATCCCATATATTATACCCGATTCGGACCCTATTCGGATCCTATCTGGACTCGAATCGGACCCGATAAAAAATAAATAGAATTCGGGTAAAAAAAATTACCCATTAAAATTTTGGGTATGGGTCCGGATATTTTACACCCACACCGGCCCGATTTGGACCCGACCCGAACCAAATTTTAAATAGGTAAGGTCCGGAATAGTTTTTAAATCCCGATCCGGACTGGACCTGATAAAATATCCGATAATAAATAAAATAAATTTGAACTTTTGAAGTTGAGGGATCAATTTTAATAGGACTTATAAACGAGGGGTCTCTAAGTATTTTCATCCTCATGAAATGCTGATACTCTAGCCGCTCTTTTACTCCTTTCTTTTTTCTAATTTTTTTATTCTTTGTTTTTTACTTTTTATTTTTTTATTGCATTTCCGCCTACGAATTTTTTATGAAACAATATTTTCATCGTCGTAATCATCAGCGATATTAATCCTCTACAAGCGTGGCACGAGTGAGGTTTTTCCAAATCCCCACTCCAATTATAGTCGACAACCTAGTTTTTTTAATGAATATTTTATTTAGTAAATTTTCTGATTCCTCTTTATTTTTTTTGAATGTTGGTATATAATATTAGTAATTAATACAACTTATATTTTCTCTATAGGGGGAGATTTATAATTTGTCCACAGACTATTTAATAAAATCTATAAAAAAATATATGTATATGAATACTCGTATTCGATTTAGACCCGACTCGTACCCGATCTTGAACGGGTAGTATACAGATAGTCATTACCCAGACCAGCTCAAATAAAGTCGATGGACAAATTAATAATTTAAGTACTCAAACTTGGACCCGACCTAAAGTTAAATAGGTAAGGTATACTTTTTTTTTTTCTAACCATTTCTTTTTAAAGTACGAGTACAGTATATCAACTATCCAAATCCAATCCGGTCTACGGGCACCTTTCGTTAATGCATTCTCCAAAAAACAAACGATAAAATACAGAAACACTCCTATAAATACCCGTTATTTTATTTTTCCCTCATAACTTATAAAAATCTACATTTTGCCCTTGTAAAATTTCAGAAATATTTTTAAAGAGTTTCGGCATGAACGGATAGAGTAAAATGATCAAATTATCCTTACTTATTTTATAAAAAAATATATTTTTTAGTATATTTATGTAATTTTTTAGGGTAATTTCGGTATAAATTAAAAGAAATGGACGACATAGTGACAGAACCCGAATGGAGGGGGCTAAAAGCATCAACATGAAATTTTGAGAGATAAAATATAGGTTTTTAAAAGTTAGTAAAAGAAAATAAAAACAAAAGTATTTACAGAGAATTTTCTGTATTTCAGCCAAGAAAGAGAGAGAGAAAGAGAGAGAGAGCAACTGCAAAGGCAACTCATAGGCCTGGCCCAAGCTTTCTTCAGTCTGATTGTTAGACCTGGGACTAGAAAGGCCCAAAAATTAAAGCCCAAGACAGTCTGGATCATTCTTGTACTAATCATCCATATCGATATCTATACTATCTTTTATACTATATATAAAAGTCGATTGAAAATCTTAAGTTGATCGGCAAAATCTGAATAAAAAACCATTTTGGTACACATTACAAAAAAAAAAGTTAAATAATTAAATAACTAAAAATAAATTAGGTCTGAAAAAAAAAAGAATGGTTTAAAGATAGACTTGTCAAATCAATAATTATTTAAATTTACATAATGAATTCAAAATTAAATTTAAATTTTTGGGTATGTATTTAAAAAAATTATTTGTTATGGAACGCATATAAAAAATATTTAGAAACATAGCTAGAAACAAGTCAAATTTACAAAATAAATTAATTAAAAAATAGACTCTGCCACCAATAACCATTTAAATTCAAAATACAGATTCACAATTTATTCTAACTTAAAATTAATGTTTAATTTAAGATTATGATGTGCATCGCACGTGTATTAGAACTTGTTTCTCAAAAACTCAATTACACTTTAATTTAAGATTATGATGTGCATGGCACGATTATTATAACTTGTTTCTCAAAAACTCAGTTACAGTTTAGGATAAAGTGTATAGAGAGACTCCCTCAACTCTAGCTTTTTTGTAAATTGGCGTCTGAATTTTCAATTTTGGCAATTGTATATTCTAAACTTTATCAAATAATTCAATAGATTGCTCTCCTCAATTAAAATTATTAATTACACAATTATTTTGGTTCTATGTAGTTATAAAGCTTTACAACACAAAAAAATTATTTTTTAAAATTCTAACATATAAAAGAAGTGTTAAAAATTAAAGTTTGGTTTAACCAATTTTGCAATCTCCAAGCTTAATTATTAAAATTGAGGGAGAAAAAAAAAGAATTTTTATATTTTAAAATCTTACAAAATTATGTGCGCAACATCCAATCAAAATAGTTATTTAATTAGCAAATTTATTTATGAAGAGAAGCCTTTTGAATTATTTAATAAAGTTTAGAAGATGTAATTGCCAAAATTGACGGTTCAAATGCCTGTTTTGCAAAAGAGCTAAAGTTTATAGGATCTCAACACTCTACTATCATTTTTTCGAAAACACCCGTGATTTTGGTTTCTCTTTTCTTTTTTTATTTGTCATTATCAACATTATTATCAATAAAATTAAAAGTTAGAAGTAACTAAGAATGAAGACAAGCTTAGAGTTACCGACCGTCCCTAGCGCAAGTGGTAAAGGGCTTGCTGGTTAGTAACCGAGGTCTCAAGTTCGAATCTTGATTGATTCACATTTTCAGCTAAGTTTATTTCTAAATCGGGTAGCATACTATCTATTTCTCTCTCTCAAAAAAAAAAAGAAAAAAAAAAGAAAAAAAAAAAGAGGAAAGAAGACAAACTCAGAGTTTACAGGGCATTTAATTTTCAGAACCAACCCAGCCCAGTTAACCGGATTTGGGCCGGATCTAACAGGCTATGTGGGTCGAGTCGGGCTTGTCGGGTCGGATTTTATGATTCTGTTTGGTTTAATCTTTTCTGGATATGTTTTTAACCTGCACGAATTACAACTAAAAGTGAGTTTTTGGAACCGACCGTCCCTAGAGCAAATGACAAAGGGCTTGATGGTTGGTACCCGAGACCCAAGTTCGAATTCTAGTTAATTCACATTTCTAGCTAAGTTTATTTCTAAATGAAATAAACTAAGCGGGTAGCGTGCTACCTATCTCTCAAAAAACAAAAAACAAAAAAAAGTGGGTTTTTGGAACAGTGGTGTAATCTTATTATATTTTCATTTTTCACATAGTTTTTGTAGGAAAAGTGGGAAAAGATGGGGCCTTTAAGTTAGCATGTGTGCACACTTATAAATTAATAAAATATTAAATTACATCAAAGAGAGAGAATTAAGAAGAGTTCGTACACATTTTATCTACTACCAACAAAAAAAAAAAAAAAAAAAAAAAAAATTTTGTAGTGAGTATACCTAATGAGGAGATCCAAAGAGCTAATGGCTAGAAATATTTTTAGTGAAGCATACCTAATCCAGAGGTCCAAATTGTTCAAAGAGATTATGTCAGATGAATTTACTTTTCTTTAATTATAAAATATAAAAAAAGGATAAGTACATAGTGTGTAAATTTTTCCATGGACAAATGATTAAAAATTATTAGAAGAGGAGGTTCCTTTTTTAATTTTTTGCATGATTTTCCAATTTGATAGTTTTGCTAGTTCTTAGTTGTCAATAAGACACAAGAATGGTTTTTACTAGCACAAGTATATGTATATATCTACGCATGGGATTATGCATGTAGAGCAAACCTAGCTAAAATACTTCTAGAAGTAAACAAAGGCGTTTATTTGGACGTCGTTTCTGAAAATGAAATGTCGTTCTATTAAAAATAGTCAATTTTGAAACTACTTGATAATTGGACAAATGATACGAAAAATTTTATGAAATTCGAATTATTTGAAGTTCAAATGCACTAGATTATGATTAGCAGTGCCATTCGTTGATTCAGATATGACGTGAAAATAAACAACCCTATCTAGCTACTAATGAAAAGTACATGTTTTAGTTTTACTCATAATACTAAAGTGTTTTTATCTTTACATATGTGTATTTACTATTTAAAAAATCACATCTAATGGGTGGATCAATTCTAGCCAAGGAATGATGACTCAATATATGTCTCTGTCCTCAATAATTTTATTGTTAATATCATCACTGTCATGTTGAGAGATATATGACGCAAGCCTAAGCCGCATTGAAAGAGAATAAGTATAAAAACAATAAAAAAGATAAACAAAGAGCATAGTTTTTTGAAAAAACGAAAATATTATTACTCAACTCTCAAACTAATTACATTAATCAAACGTCGTATTTGTATAAAGGGGATATCCAAATCCTAGTTGACAAAAGATAATAAATTCTAATATATTTCTAAATTTAAACCAATAAAAAATAACTAAATAACTTGACTCAAAATAGAAAAAATAAAAAAAAAAAACTTTCCAAAAGCAACCTAACAATACAAAAAAAGAAGTCTAAGCAGTTAAATTTGGATCTCAAATTCAGCCGGAACTGCTTTACGGTTCAACGTGTAGATTTCAAAAAATATTTTTTGAATTGGCATTGCACGCTGAAAAAGACACCTAAAGAAAAAATTATGACCGTTTAAAAATTTTTCGTACTAATTATAAAAATTGCCAACTCGACAGGATTTTCGACCCAGCCAAATTAAGTAACGTCTTTCCATAAACTCTACGTCGCATCACTGTATATACAGACAAACTTTACAACAGTATATAAATTGATTCTTGATTTAGTAAAACAAAGTATCAAATCACAAAAAAATTACTTTCAAAATCGCGAACACATTTCAACCTGCAACCAAGATTAAAAAAAAAAAAAACACAACTCTGAAGATCTCTTTGCCAGACACCTCCATGTGATTTATTATAATAGCAAACATATTTAATTCAGAAGTTCGACCACACAAGCCCTAAGCGAGGACAATTAATTAGACCTACTGTGTGTTTCCTTGAAATATATTGTTTATTAATAAAGACTACTCGAACAAAAGGATACAAAAGGACATTGATTCATAATTAACAAATAGAAGTGCATTAAGTACATACATCTGGTTTGTATTTTTCAGCATCTTCAACAACCATTGATTGCTACAACCCTACCTGTGGACATATTTTATTTATACTATAATAAGTAGCTAGGCTTTGAGTTATTTTGTTTCAATTTAGAGTAGGAAAAATACTATTGTCCACATGGAGTTGCATCATTGGCATGTTGAGGAGATATATACAATATGGATTTGTCATCTGATCAGCCCCGCATAGTCTCACATGATTCTATCATCCTTTGTGTTATGGCATAACTTAATTATATAACAAAATAGAATTAAGCACAGAATATAAAAAGGGAAGGACTCAAAAGTTAAAATAAAATTAAAAAAAAAACTCTGATTATAAGGTAGCACTCCACATTTCTCTTGTAGCGGCATGCATGCATGCACTCATCCAAATTGTTTCGCTAGAGGAGTTTAATTAGGATCGGTTATGATACTATACCATACTATACATCAAATAAAAAAAATAATCTGATAAAATAAAAGCTAAAATATGTTAGCAATAGACATACATATAGTGTAAAGAGGATTTTCGTTAAATAGGAGTAAGAGAAAATTTACCGAAGAGAATATTATGGCAAAGTCGATCGGTAAAACTTGAAATAAAAAAGATGTAGGAGGATAACTGAGATATTGTCCAAAGTGTATGATAAAAATTGATCAAAAAATATATATAATATATATATATATATATATAAGAGAATAATTAGGATACGGTACAAAATGCAGAGAATTTTTTTTTTTTTCCGAAGCCGTGTTGCTTCATCTGTTTGCTTAATCCACTTTTCTAATGAATGAAGCAGTAACATGCTAACTTTTCTTCAAAAAAAAAAAAAAACCCAAAAAAAGAAAACAAAAATGCTATGAAGAGTATAAATAAAGAGGGAGTGAAAGCTCAGAAAAGATCAAAAGAGAAATGCAACAGTGCATGCATGCTCACATGTTTCTTAAAGCCTCCACAAGATCGAAGTGGAATAGGCTTTTTTCTTTCTTCGTTTTCTTTTTTTAACTCCTTATATATATATATATATATATATATATATAGAGAGAGAGAGAGAGAGAGAGAGAGAGAGAGAGAGAGAGAGAGAGAGAGAGTTGGACTGGGCTACTATTAGTAGCAAAATCTCATTGTTGCTACTAGTTTTTTAGCCTTTGGATCAACTCTTTTCATTATTTCTAACCATTGGATTAAATACTATAACCCAGTGAAGACCACTCAACCCTAGGGAGACCACTCAACTCTAACCGACTAATATCATCCTAACTCTACAATTTTTCATTCAAAGGTTAAAAACTTGATAGCAAAATGAGCGTTTTACTATTAATAGTATTCCAGCCTAATTCTATATATATATATATATAGACTGGGGCTACTATACTCTTATAAGTATAGATCCCCTTGTACTTATAAATTTTTAACCGTTGATTGATGGGGATGTATGGTTAGGATGATGGTAGTCCCCACTTAAAATAATAGTGGTCCCCTAGGGTTGAGAGGTTAAAAATTTATGAGTACAAGGGGGTCTATACTCATAGGAGTATAGTAGCCCCAGCTTATATATATATATATTTAGAGAGAGTTGAGCTAGAATACTATCGATAGCAAACCAGCACTTTTGCCACCCATTTGTTTTCAATGATGGAGCCTCCAAATTGATGATCGGCACCGTTGAACATGATCTATACCATTTGAAGTATTTAGAAATCAAATTTCATACATTTTCGATATTGTTCTCTTATCCATCGAGTGGACACAAAAATGAACGGCTGAAAATGAATATTCTTAAAAAAATGATGATAGGAGTCTTGTAATCAAGATCAAGAGTATAGATCTTGTTTTAAATAGTTTAAAAAATTTTCTAACAAAAATTTAATTGATTTGGATATCTTTACGCCGTTAAACGAAAAAATACCTCATATCGACCATTAAAATTATAAAATTTGAAACCCTTTGATCATTAGGCAAATAATGTCGAAAAGATTTGAAATTTAATTTCTAAATAATTCAAGTGGTATAGATCGTGTTCAACGGTGCCGATCGTCGATTTGGAGGCTCCATCACCGAAAACAAATGGGTGGCAAAAGTGCCAGTTTACTATCGATAGTATTCTAGCTCAACTCATATATATATATATATATATATATATATATATATATATATATATATAGGCTGGGACGACTCTACTCTTATGAGTATAGACCCTTTTGTACTCATAAATTTTTAACCGTTGATTGATGGGATGTGTGGTTAGGATGATAGTGGTCCCCACTTAAAATAATAGTGGTCTCCTAGGGTTGAGTGGGTAGTTGGTTAAATAGTATGATCTAACGGATGAAAATGATTAATAAAATAAATCTAAGAGTCAAAAACTTATAAGTATAAGGAAGTCAATACTCATAAAAGTATAGTAGCCGGACTTTATATATATATATATATATATATATATATATATATATTCACCAAAAACCCTGTGAGAAGAAAACAAATTGGTCACATGGGGTTGGGTAGGGCATTGGTTCATTTGATCCCCCACTCTTCAAACCCACACATGTGTTGGTGTACTATTGTAGTACATGAATGTCCTTAGGAATGAGAGAGAGAGAGAGAGAGAGAGAGAGAGAGAGAGAGAGAGAGAGAGAGATTGAAATTTAAGTGTGAAAATAGTTTACATGAAATGGCCACGAGAGAAATAAAGTATTGACATTGATTATTAGGTCAAGATCAAAGAGTCCGGCTACTATACTCTTATGAGTATGATCGCCCTCGTATTCATAAGTTATTTTTGATGAAAAAGCTTCCGAATCGACGATCCATACTGTTAAATATTATCTAGAGTATTTAAAACTTTTAGAAATCAAATTTTATAATTTTTCGACATCATTTACCTTACAATCAAAAGCTCACAAAATTGACAATTTTTAACGGCCAGTATGGGATACTTGTTAGTTTAACAGTGTAAAAAAATTAGAATAGATTGAATTTTTGATAGAAAATTCAATTCACTACCTAGATAAAGATCAATAACTCCGATCTTAAATTAAAGGATCTGATCATTCGTTTTTAGGACGTCGTTCGATTTTGACCATTCATTTTATACCCCGTTTGATGGATTTTATTATGATTTCGAAAAATTACGAAATTTATTTTTTAGAAGTTTCAAATACTCTAGATCATATTTAACGGAATGAATCGTCGATTCGGAAGCCCCATCATCGAAAACAACTTATGAGTACAAATAGTAGTCCTACTCGATCAAAATCTTAAAAAGTTGAACCACTAATATATGTGCTAGTATGGAATAATGCTGACTCCTCAGCAGTATTTAGGAGGATCTTTGGAGTTATGTATATGAATACTAACTTTCGGCTATAGTGACTAAAAGAACCGATGAAGTTCAATTTGATTAAATTGTGATTATAAAGATCTTTGGGGTCATATGTTCCTTGTGGTGTGGTTTACCTGGACAATACTAGAAATTTTGTATAGAAAATATTCAAATTATACTGAAATGGTCTTACTCAAAACTTGGTTCACTAAAACTTTAGCAAAAAAGAAAAAAAAAAGTAAAAAAAAAAAAAAAAAAAGTGTAGCTAAGAGATATCTTGAAGGGTATATTTGGAAATTGGCATGAGATCGAAACAATGCATGCCAAACTGAAGGCTTTCTACAATTAATAAATTTTGCCTATCATGGGTTTCAAATGTTTTCTAAACGTGGAACAAATTTTGAAACAATTTTCTTTTAATGTTTATTTTTTTCGAATATTCCCAATATGGCGCGAGAGGAACAACATAGTTTTTCGACCAAAAAAAAAAAAAGAAGAAGAAGTAATTCAGGTCACCAATAATGAACTCTCAAAACCTTTTGCAATCTTTATTTTTTTTGTTTTTCCTCTTCTCTTTTTTTACTAAGAATCAGAGACCGTATTGTCTCACTTTTGTTACTAAATTTATTGTTCTTAATGAATAAAGTTGGTAGTATATTTTCTCTGTTTCAAAAAAAAAAAAATTCCAACAACATTTACAACAGAATAAGATGCACCAAATTAAATTTCTTGCTGTTGAGATTAATTTACCTTGTGTGCTAGAATCAAAATTTCAAACTTTTATGCTTATCAATTTGGCCCTTGTTAAATTAAAGCACAAAAAAGAGTAGCCTCACCTGACTAGTTATAACAATGCTGTATATGACACTCTGGTTAAAATTTTTGAGTTCTTTGAAAAAGAGAAAAGGACAAGAGAAAAGGGAGCAGGTGCTGACACAATCACATGGAAGCTGAATCTCTTGAGGGGATTGGTGGGGTTGGCAAATTTTTGGATGTGGTTTTATCTGGGATACTTTGCACATGATATTTTTCTTTTATTTGTTTTTGTACCATTCCCTTCTAACATAGTTCTATTCAATGATATGCAAAACATTAAACAATAATGCAATTTTGACTCACAAAAAGAAATTTAATAATGCAATATTCCACCCCAAAAATCATTTTCATACCCACCTAGTATAAATCAAGAATCTAGTATAAAACTCTTCTTTTGATTAACCAGTTGCTAGAGAAGCTTTTTTTACTTACGAAGTAAAAGTTGTACGATCGGTGAACAAATACAATGAATAAAACTTTTAGCTGTCGTAGGAAACTAAGTTAATAGTTTTGAAACATCTCCTACTTACAAAGCATTTCAACAAAAAGGAAAAAAAGGATTCTGTTTCTTCAAACTTTTCCACTGAAAGATTAAGAAATTAAAGCGCCAATTTGAATTGAACTATTAATCTTTCCATGAAATAAGATAAAAATAAAATTACCACTTCATGTTAATTTAATGGGGGATGAGATGATGCATGCCACATACATAGAGTTTGGCTAAAAGAGGGAGTAGGCACTGCTTTCTCCTGAGTAAGTCATATTTTGAATGACATACAGGGGAGATTAGTGCTAGAGACAAAGGGTTGGGTACTAGTAAGAGTGTGGAGTAGTGATACATAGGAGTGACAAAAGATAAGGCAATCATAGAGGTCATTTGATTAGAGCACCTTGGTGGGCCACATGTGTACACCTCTTTCCTTTTCTTTTTCTTTTTCTTTTTTTCTATTTTTCAATAGAGACATGATCACACCATTTTCAGCGTAAATGACAAATGTGTATGAACTATTGGGATGGGACATATATAGAGAGAGAAATAAAGTACAACTACTATAAGACTTTGATCGAGTATAGACTACTATTCGTTCAACTTTTTAAGATTTTGATCGAGTAGGACTACTATTTGTACTCATAAGTTGTTTTCGATGATGGGGCTTCCGAATCGACGATTCATTCCGTTAAATATGATCTAGAGTATTTGAAACTTCTAAAAAATAAATTTCGTAATTTTTCGAAATCATAATAAAATCCATCAAACGGGGTATAAAATGAATGGTCAAAATCGAACGACGTCCTAAAAACGAATGATCAGATCCTTTAATTTAAGATCGGAGTTATTGATCTTTATCTAGGTAGTGAATTGAATTTTCTATCAAAAATTCAATCTATTCTAATTTTTTTACACTGTTAAACTAACAAGTATCCCATACTGGCCGTTAAAAATTGTCAATTTTGTGAGCTTTTGATTGTAAGGTAAATGATGTCGAAAAATTATAAAATTTGATTTCTAAAAGTTTTAAATACTCTAGATAATATTTAACAGTATGGATCGTCGATTCGGAAGCTTTTTCATCAAAAATAACTTATGAATACGAGGGCGATCATACTCATAAGAGTATAGTAGCCGGACTCTTTGATCTTGACCTAATAATCAATGTCAATACTTTATTTCTCTCGTGGCCATTTCATGTAAACTATTTTCACACTTAAATTTCAATCTCTCTCTCTCTCTCTCTCTCTCTCTCTCTCTCTCTCTCTCTCTCTCTCATTCTCTCTCGTGTACGGGCACCAAAGGGGAAGCCCCTTTTGGGGTCTTGCTGGCAGAGGGGGGTGCCATGTGCACCCCTCTCCAATCCGTACACAAACAAAAAAAAGAGAGAAAGGGTTTTGACTCTAACACGATGCGACGGTGACGACTTCGACGATGGCACGACAACGACGACTTCGACAACGGCAACCAAAATAATTCCTACAACAACAGGAGATACGCATGCGTACGCATAGTGTAGGTGTGATTTTTTGTTGGTTTGATCAACCCGACCATCTTCGTGATAGGTTTCGAACCGATCAAATCTAACATCAAATCATCACTTCCGCCATGCGTATGTATTGTTAATCTCCAAGCCGTGCGGTCATCTTCGCGATAGGCTCGACATGGTCAAAATAATTGATCGAACCGGAGGTTTTATTACGTAAGCCGTGCGGCCATCTTCGTGATAGGCTCGACATGGGTATAAAAAAAATCGTGCGGCCATCTTTGCGATAGGCTCGACACGATTAAATTCCGCAAAACGCGACAAAAAAAAATATGAAGAATGATGATAAATAATGGACGAGTTTTGATTCGTCACAAATTTCGAGACGGGATTTCGTACATCTGGACAAAAATAAAAGAATAATAATAAACAAACAAAAGAAAACAAAAAAAAAAAAAACAAAAAGAAATTTTTAAGGAGTTGGATTCGGGTTATTCTATAAGCAGTCAAAAAATAAATAAATAAATAAATAAAACACCACCCACATGCAGAGCCCACATACAGATTCGGGCCTAAAGCTCAGACCATACAGATTCGGATCCAAGGCCTATAATATATAAAGCCTAAAGCTCATCTCAGTCCACATGCAAATTTGGATCCATTCTGAACGAAAAAAAAAAGAAAAAGAAGCATTCGACTCGAACCGAAGTGGAGCCGATTCGAACCACAACCACAAGGGATTCGACTTAAACCGAAGCGGATCCAAACCAAACTGAACCGAACCAGATCTCGCCCGGTCCGAACCGAACTAAACCGAACCGGATCCGAACCAAACCGGATCCCGTACGATCCGAACCAAACTGAACCGAACCGGATCCGAACCGAACCAGATCCCGTCCGAACCGAACCGAGCAACATTCAACTTAAACCGAAGCAGATCCGATTAAGCTGAACCGTACCGGATCCCGTCTGAACCAAATCATAATGGATCCGACTTGAACCGAACCCAATCAGGATCCGACTTGAACTGAAGTGGGTCCAATCCGAACCGAATATGATCTGACTTGAACCAACTCGAGCTGAATCCGGTTTAATCCAATCAGGGTCTAACTCAAACCAAGGTGGGTCCAACCCGAACCAAACTATGAAGAATCTAATTCAAACCAAGTCTGAATAGATCCCGAACCAAAGCATAACGGTTCAACCCAAACCCAAAGTCCACAAACTCAAAATCCAAAACCCAAAGTCCACAAATAAAAACCCAAAAACCCAAAATCCACAAACTCAAAACTCAAAACCCAAAACCCAAAGTCCACTAATAAAATCCAAAATCCAAAGCCTACAAATAAAGCCGACGACCGAAAAGTCGTTAAACTAAACAATTCAAACGACCGAAAAGTCGTTAAACTAAACAATTCAAATGACCGAAAGGTCGTTAAACTAAACAATTCAAACGACCGTAAAGTCGCTAAACTAAACAACCAAATCCAAAATGACCAAACAAACTTGAAGTCGCCCAACTCAAACCAAGCCTTAATGGGTCCTGAACGACCCAAACCAAGTCTTGATGGGTCTCGAACGATCCAAACCGAACCAAGTCTTGATGGGTCCCGAACGACCCAAACCAAGTCTTGATGGGTCCCGAACGACCCAAACTGAACCAAGTCTTGATGGGTCCCGAACGACCCAAGCCAAGTCTTGATGGGTCCCGAACGACCCAAACCGAATCAAGTCTTGATGGGTCCCGAACGACCCAAACCAAGTCTTGATGGGTCCCGAACGACCCAAACCGAGCCAAGTCTTGATGGGTCCCGAACGACCCAAACCAAGCTTGACGGGTCCTGAACGACCCAAACCGAACTAAGTCTTGATGGGTCCCGAACGACCCAAACCAAGTCTTGATGGGTCCCGAACGACCCAAACCGAGCCAAGTCTTGATGGGTCCCGAACGACCCAAACCAAGCCTTGACGGGTCCTGAACGACCCAAACCGAACTAAGTCTTGATGGGTCCCGAACGACCCAAACTAAGTCTTGATAGGTCCCGAACGACCCAAACCAAGCCAAGTCTTGATGGGTCCCGAGCGACCCAAACCAAGCCAAGTCTTGATGGGTCTTGAACGACCCAACCTAAACCAAGTCTGGATGGGTCCCGAACCAAAGCATAACGGTTCAACCCAAAACCAATTCAAACGACCGAAATGTCGCTAAACTAAACTCAACTTCAAACGACCGGAAAGTCGTTAAACTAAACCCAATCTAAACGACTGCGAAGTTGTGCATCAAAACTTCAACCGACTGCCATTGAGTATTTAATCTTATAAAATTCATGTACAGTGGGGGTATGCCCCTGCTTAAGCCATGTATACGGCAAATCAAATTAATAAAATTTTGTTTGCCTGTTTGGTTTTCTTTATTATCAGCATTTATATCTGGTCTCTTAATCGAGGGTTCCTTAACACCGAAAGTGTGGGGTAATTAACAACAGATTCTTGAGTCTGTTGGAAGCCATGAACCTATAATCCTGATTTCAAAATAAAACATAAATAAATTTTATCTCTACCATGAATGACCACTCGCCCTAGAAACAACCTACGGCGGGGCCGGTTCGTTCGCGGTAGACACTCTATTATGAGCAAGCTCGCGGCCTAGACGTGAGAATTGATGAAGAAGAAAAAGACAAGTATCTTACTTTGTTCGATGCCGGAATCTTGGGATAATTTGATTATGAACTTAAACCATGTTGAAACCCTTAATATGGAGTCGGTTGTTGCATCATTGCTTACTAAGGAGATGAGGCGGAAGTCTAACCACGGAAGCTTTTCGGGAAAGGCTATGCTTGCACGGGAAAAACCCTTCGAGAGGGAGCATGGTAATTGATGGAAGTCAAGATCAAAGTCCAAGGGCAAAAGGAAAGTAAAGTGCTAGAATTGTGAAAAATTGGGGCACGTGAAGAAGGATTGCTGGGTTAAAAGAGTTGATAGTAAATCCGATAACTTCTAAGGCAATGTAGCCAAAGCGGATGCTAAGTCGGCTAGTTCGGACAATGGAGATGCGTTATCCACATTGGATAGATCCAATCTTATCTATTATTGGATCTTGGATTCGGGAGCGTCATTCCACATGACTCCCTATAGGGAGTGGTTTCATACTTACAAACCATGGAATGGTGAGTTATCTATTTGGGTGGGAACACAGCATGTTTGGTGGTTGGAGTGGGAGACATTCAAATCAAGATGTTTGATGGTGTTGTTCGGACGGTTTCTAATATTCGGCATGTTCCTGCACTTCAGAAAGTCTTCTATCACTTAGGATATTTTACAAACAAGGGCTTAGATTCGTCGGTAAGAAGGATCATTTGAGGGTATGTCAAGCATGTTTGGTGTTGATTAAAGGAGAGCAAATAGATAGCCTATATAGATTGGTGGGTGAGACTCAAGTGGGAGAAGCGGTTGTTGCAAGCGCAAAGATGGAGTCTCCGACGGTGTGGCATTGCCGTTTGAAATACATGAGCAAGTGCGGATTGTAGGTATTATCTAATCGTGAACTTCTTCCACGTTACAAGTCCGCGCCATTGGATTTCTGTGAAGATTGCATCTATGGGAAGCAATAGAGGTTATCATTCTCTCTATCACATCAAAGATGTAAGTCACATCTCAAGTTGATTCATTCAAATACTTGGGAGTTGCCCAACATTTCGTTGGGTGGGTGTTCTTACCTTGTTTCCTTTATTGATGATTATTCTCGGAAGGCTTGGGTGTATATCCTAAAGCGGAAGTCCGACGTGTTTGAAACTTTTAAGAAGTTTAAAGCACTCTTGGAGAATGAAAATGGTTTAAAAATTAAGTGCCTACATTTCGATAACGGAGGGGAGTATTGTTCAAGAGAATTTAATGAGTTTTGTAGTGAACATAAAATTAAGCGGCACCTCACGGTACTCGGTACACCGCAGCAAAACGGTGTAGCGGAGAGGTTAAAAAGAACAATCATGGAGAGGGCCCGGAGCATGTTGAGTACTTCAAAACTCGACAAGAAATTGTGGGTAGAAGCCGTGAGCACGGCTTATTACTTGATCAATCGAGCGCCAACAAAATCACTTGGTTTGGAATTCCTGAAGAAGTCTGGAGTGGCAAGCCCGTTGACTACTCCTATCTTTGTGTCTTTGGTTGTGGCGCTTATGCGTGGATACCAAAGGAAAAAGGTCAAAATTGGATAAAAACTCTTGGAGTTCCATATTTCTCAACTACGCGAAAGGTGTTAAGGGGTATCGATTGTGGGATCCTAGTACCCACAAGATCGTCGTAAGCCATGACATTGTCTTCAATGAAGGGTCCTTTCAAGGCACCAAGGAAAAGCAAGATAATGAGGCTATGGTTCCAATTGAGCTCTTTGAAGCACGCGACGAGGTGGTTGATAATGAACCGAACTTGGAGTCTCCGCAATCATCCGAAGAAACAAATTCACCGGTAAAGCCAGCAGTAGATTCCAGGCATCCTAGGAAGGTTATTAGACCTCCTGTGAGGTATGATGACTGTAATATACCGAAACCTCGGTAACGATTATCGAACTTTAGTCAAAATGACGAAAGTGCGAGGTTGGTACGCTTCGGAAAGGCCGAAGGCATCAAGAAAAGCAAAAGTGCTTTACTGGAGGTCTTCGAGAGCAAACTGGAGCAAGTCTGCAAGACTGCAGCCTTTGTGCTCTCAGGGACCAGTCCCTGAGTTGAAGGACCCGTCCCCGTACGCGTGAAAAATGGGCAAGTGCCCATTCTGTGCTGAGTTGTTTTCGGGGACCGGTCCCTGGTGGGAGGGACCGGTCCCCGTAGCTGATGGTTGCGCAGGTGCCCGATGCAACCGGTCCCCAGGCGGGAGGGACCGGTTCCCATACGCGTAACCAGGTCGAAGGCTCTCGGGGACCGGTCCCTCGTTGGGAGGACCGGTCCCTCTGCACGAAAATTGCCCTGGATGGGCAGTGCACTGAATGGAAACTGGGAGGGTCATGTTGCAATTGTTACAACATGTTATAGGCCGTACACCCTCTCTCCTTCTCTCCCACAACCATTCACACCCCCCTCCCTCACATTTTCTCACTTTCTGTCTCTAGAAGCAAGCCCTAGAGCTTGAGGAAGGTGGAGTTTTAGGGTTTTGGTGGACCTAGAAGCTCTCCAACAATAAGGCTTTGGACGAGCTTAGGCAAAGGTGAGCCCTTATGCAAATATGAGTCTAGGGTTTGGATTTAGACCTTAGATTTTTGAGTTTTGATCTCTCTACAAATGAGGAAACCCTCTAGAGCTAAGAATACCATGAAAACCATGGTTTCCTTGAGGTGCTCCCATGGTGGATTATTAGGGTTCACAATAGATGCCCTAAGAATGGTTCAAATAGCTTAGCAATGATATTAGAAAACTTCCTAGATGATTCTAAGCTATCTTTTGCTTGGGGATAAGATCAATCTAGGAGAAAACCTAAAATGGCATTGTTAGAGCACCCAAATTGGGGCTTTTGTCCTAGAATTTTTTCAAGGCAAATTGACCTCTTAGAAACCTAATTCGGGGTATGCCCGACGCGTTGGACAACTCCGTTCGACGTTATGAAAATGTCTAAGTACAGTTTGTGTATATAGGGCCTAATTTGGCACTATTTTGATTATAGGACGCGGATTCAGCGTTTGTAAAGTTCGGGAGTTATCGTATTCTTCATCTACTACCACTCACGGTAGGGGGTTCACGCCGGAATCATCGGATTCCCCTTTATGTCTATTTTCACCTTTATTGAGCATACTTGTATATAATAGCCATTCATGCATATTAGGGTAGTTCACATGTGAATAATGGTTTAATTTCATTTATATGTTTCAAACGTAGTGGAATATGAAAATGATTGAGCCATAGCGGACATGTATGTTGAGACCCTAAAGTTGTATGAATGTGAGACTTGGACTTGGACAATAGTAAACAAAGGTGACATTGACAATAGAGACATGATTGGCATTGAGAAATTGATCGTTAAACATAGTTTAACCATAGCGACATCATCACAAGTATTACTTGGAGAGTAGCATGATCATATAGGTAGAAACCTATTATGACAATGGCATTATGACTAGTGGCTATCTATCCTCAAGTTAGGGATTGGATCGATACTCACATCACTAGGCTTGAGGGAGGTAGCTCCTCCTCAAGCGGTGTACTCCGGAGTGTAGACACCACGGGGAAAGTACCCCGCTGACGAACCCTCGGGTGGTTGAGCCTAAAGCCTCCCCAGGTAGACGGAAATTATGATGGTGAGTTTTGGCGTTAACAAGGTTAATCGGCAAGATTGGGTAAAAGCCAAGGTAAAATTATGGAACAAGCATGCATGCATATCATCATATATATGATTATCTGTTATTGACCAGTTTTTCTTGTAGGCATAGTATTAGCATTAGCATTGGTTACCTTTCCATTTCTTTGAAATACTCATGCCTGAATAGACCTAGTGGGTAAGTCGGCGAGGTTGGTTGCCGAACCCACTGGGAACTTCGTTGTAGTTCTCACACCACTAACCCTACAGGTTCGAGCGCGAGCGGGGCGGCGGAGGATCGAGGCAAGGGTATTGCGCCATAACTAGTGGCCACCGGAGTTATGCATTTTAGTCATTCCCTTTTTGGTTCATGTATCAACTTTTATTTTGTTGATTTATAGATGTAAAAGTTGAAAACCATTCACGTATTTTGGTGAATGATTAAGATGTAAAAGAACTTATGAATGAAAGCAAAAAGAAGTAATAGTTTTAGCTCACTTGTATTTGGTTTAAATCTAATCAAATATCATTTATGGTTTATATGTTTAGCTTAGAGTTTTCGCTTCCATTGTTGCTTGCCCTCGTGCAAGCCTTTTATAATTGCATACTCTTTGTTGATTGCTTAGTTATACTTGTTGTTGGAGCCTTGGGTGGACAAGGTAGATGCTGTCCGTTCGGCGTCTGTTGACGTGACCCGAGCCCGACCAAATTGGCGGGGATTGGGGCGTGACAGATATAATGGTATCAGAGCGATGGAAGAAAGTAAAAAGCGCGCGACCACCGAACGACCTCCAATCCGTGATCCGGAAATTAAAGGTCTTCAGTTTCTTGCTACGATACTCGGAATCCGATCCCACGATTTATGGATGCCTCCTCGGCCCTCCAGGCGGAAACGAAGCTAATTCCTCCGTTTCTTCAATATCTTCGAGTAGACTCGACGAATGCTTAAACCGAGTGCACGAACGCGTTCGTGGACCTAGCAATTAGGTTTACGGAGGGTCAATTGAGATCAAACCCTCATATTTCCAAAAACCCCAAAATTGGAGTCCTAGGTTTGCACCTATAGCAAACCACTCCATCCAACCCTAGATTCTAGCTTAAAGTATCCACTAATCATGCTAGGGTTCCATTTGACCCATTTCTAAAGCTAGAAATCCAATACCCTAGGCTCTACCATTGTTAGGGTTTAGTAGCTTACCTCCTGGCTAGCTCCAATGGAAAGGAGAGGAAGAGGAAGATGCTCCAAGCCTTTTTCTAGCTTGCTCTCCTCCTTCTTCTTCTTCTCTTTTCCTTCTTCTCCTTCTCTTTTCTTTCTTCTCCTTCTCTTTTCTTTCTTCTTTTCCTTAAGAGAGAGAGGGAGAGCTGAGGGAGAGAGAGTGAGGGGTAAGAATGAGATAGAGGAGAGGGCTCAGCCCCTCTATACCCCTCAACTTATTGCACATTTTTATAAAAGCCCCTCCACTTTACTGCTCTCCACCCAGCCTGCCTGGGCATTTTTCGCGCGGAGGGACCGGTCCCTCAACGGGAGGACCGGTCCCCGAGAGTAATCCCCCGTACGGGAACCGGTCCCTGCTCGAGAGACCGGTCCCTGGGAGACCGGTCCTCCCGATGAAGGACCGGGCCCCGAGAGCCTTCTGCCTGGTTGCGCTTACGGGAACCGGTCCCTCTGGCCAGGGGACCGGTTGCATCGGCTGTCCGCCGCAACCTCAGCTACGGGGACCGGTCCTTTCCTGCCAAGGACCGGTCCCCGAGAGCAACTCAGCACAGAACCCTTCTCTGCCAGCATTCTTGCTTACGGAACCGGTCCCCACCGCCAGGGGCCGATCCCCGAGAGCAGAATCTGCCAAGTGCAGATCTTGCACTATTCGCTCTCGTGGACTCGATTTCTAAAGCACTTTTTGTGTTTTGGACATCTCTAGCTTCTTCGAAGCCTACTCGCTCGACATCTCTAGCTTCTTCGAAGCCTACTCGCACTTTTTGTGTTTTGGACATCTCTAGCTTCTTCGAAGCCTACTCGCTCGACAATTAATCGATCCTGGACGAAGTATAACTCTCGGATTTCGAGAATTCACTTCCTTACAATCAAGGTCTAAACAGGTGGAGTTTATAATGTTCCAATAGTCTCACCTCGGATGAAAAAAGATTTTGATTGGGAATATAAGAGGCTATACATCTAAATAATAATAACTAAACTTAAACATTTTAGGCCGGTGATGTAGGGTCGTTACATTCAGAATCTCTGATTCCGCCGCAAAGAGTTGTTAAGATATTCAAAATGTTTTTTTGCTTCTTGATGTAAATAACATTTATACTCTTGAAAAAAGACCAAAAAAGGTTGTCAAGTAAGGTAGTTGAATAACTATCAGGCAAAGTTGTACAATTTTAGACAGGAGTTTCTCCTGAAAAAATGGATTTCGTTTTTTTTTTTTTTTTTTTTTTCCTATTCTGTTCTCAACCGTCAAGCACTTATATACATCTGATCATCCTTGCTAGGTCATGTTGAAGTAAAAATTTTTTAAGACACACACCCTAAAAACTTTCATGTGATCAACAAGTTTTATGAGAATTTCATGATGGGGCGTCTCAAAATGCTTGGAACTATCAAATTTGAGAATTTGATGGAACTCAAATTACCTTTTCTCAACACCATTGTTCGAAATCTATTTCATATTTCTTATTGAAAATTAAAAATTGATCTTAGGAAGACTTGCATGTATGTCACAAACACAACCAACTTCCAAAGGTTTAAAATCGGATATCTCATGAATGCATGCAATTAAGATTTGTTACCAAAACATGAAAAGCAAAAGCAAAGTGGACTGATCCTAATAATAATTACTTCCAGAATAATGATATACAGAATAAGTTCATCTCTCTTTTATTCAGGCCAAGAGCTTAAACTCGAATTCGGGATTGTTTTTCGAGTCAGATTTCAAATGAAGGCATTCACTTGATGGAAATTTCTATTAACAGTAAAGGATGATTTTTCTATTATTACACAGATTTAATTGTAAAACTCTAAAATAAGACTTTTGTTAAATCAAACACATGTTTTAAATATCTCTCTTTGAAAAATTATATAAATAGCCATGGTAAGCGTCAGGTAGTGGTTTGGAATATAGTACTCTGGTGTAAATAATCGTTTGCTGTGTACTCCATCGCATTTGCATAAAAAAATTTCACTTTATGTTGCGCACAAAGAATTTTTACTATATAGATATCAGTTCTCAACCGTTTTCTTTTGATTAGTCTTCTCATAATCATTAGAGCGTTAGCCCGTAGAATTCTTTGTTCCAGTACCAGAGCAATATACAAACTTTTAGGCAAAACACAACTATGATCGAGTATCGAATGTCCTCGGTATTTGTTATTGTGACTCATATTGAATTCCTATTGTTACCAAAAAAATAAAAGAAAATATATTCGATAAAGTAGGTGGCCCCAACTGAGAACATACAATCACAATTAATAGCTGAATAGATGCCTCTTTTTAAACTAACGTTAAACGAGCATTCTACGAAGCGAGTTACTTGCACTTTTCTACCAAAATTGTGGTAGATAAGGTAATGTATGAGACCAAAGATACCTAATGAGAACCTCTCCAAGCACTAATTCTAAAACTCCAAACTAGATATGCTTTACGAGTAAAGGTTAATCTATACCTCAAGATATACTATATATGGAGATCTCATCATACTTTTCATTGTAGCACTACCGCAAAATAAGAAAAAGGTGATCAACTGTGGGTTCAGTATGTCCAGATTTCCCTTAAATCAGTTCCCTACAGCGAATGACGAGATAGACATGATTATGTAATAGATCAAACGAAAGGATGATCCTCGAGAATGATTCCAAATGACAAAACACAACACAACATTGTCCGTGCGGGTATAATGCAACACAAAAGTACAATTACGACGAAGAGGCTCAATAAGATGAATGTTATTTATTACTTTTTAGCCACTAGGAATTCTCAATGTCAACAATGCCAGAGGTGCTACATATACTTATTCAAGTCATACTCAAGTACCATTAAAACACTGAATGCATCATTAATTTTTAAATATCTGATATGCTAGAGCAATTATATATTGCCTCTTCCTGTTATTATTACCAATCATATACATTAACAACTAATTTTTTATTGCATTTTTATTTTTTATTATTATGGTGATTGTCTGACAATTATGCTAATTTATAACCCCATTTAATAACAGTAGAAAAACTCACAGTCATCATTTAATTTACGGAAATAGTCTATGTTTTAAGTTTAATATCTGATTTTCAAATGTTTTTATAAATCAGCACATCAAGCTTGCTCTATATTGGATTTGGACTTTCAGCTGTGTGTTCATCTTTTATCCCACCATAATTGTAAATCTCTCCAAACCACTATGGCTAAATAATCATTTTTAGCTCTCTTTCGACGCCTACCAATTTCAAATATCTGCTTCGTATTATTGATCGTTCTAGCTACTATATTTTCTTACGCTTTCTCTTATTTAATTGTAGATATCTCACAACAGCAGAGGTTGGAGGCTATCATCCAGATAGGAAATTGGTTTTGCTTGTGTTGCTCTTTACCGCAGATTGTTCTTCACTTCTGGAAGTGCTACTCTTATTTGACACATCGTATGCGAAAACATTCGTCAATCTTGGGCCGAGACCTACGGGTAATTTTTTGAATTATTGCTGACTCATAGCACTGTGAGAAATCACGATAAATAAAGTACTATCTATCTATGTCGCAATCTAAGCTAGTAAGCTATTTGGTTCACAGTATATTTATTATTTTACTAAGAAGCGTTCCTTATATAATTCTTATATTGTAATATTCTAGAATAATATATATATTTGAGTATTTTTCAGTAAGTGGGGAATTTATTATTTAACATCAAAATATACAAATTGGGCTATCAACTTTCCATTCCCAATAGATTCGACTAGATTATTAGTTTCTATAGCTCGATTTTCACTGATATAAATGTCATGAGATATTTTAAACATTGATTAACAACGACATGAAGATAGTTATTGGATCACGCGTTGGTTGTTAATGATAGAGAACGACACCGTAGCTCCAAATTGTCGCTTCTTGGTGATGTGAGCGGCCCAGTGTGGTGTATTCGGATGATCTCGCATATGCTGATGATGCTCTATTCCTAACTACCTGTTTGTCTGATTTAATATTATTCATGACGATAATTGATAAGAAAGTGATTTTAGAGTTGATCAGAAGTAGTGCTCGTGGTGTACTTCAAGAAGCGTGCACATCAGCATTTGACGCGGAAATTTAAGATTATACATTGATTTCAAAAAAAAATAAACAATATTATTTAGTATTTAATAAAATTATCTTATGCGTATTTATATATTGTAAATTGAATTATGCGTATGAAAAGAACATTGCACAAAAGAGTTTTATGAGTCATACGTTATATATCGTAGAGGTATAGTTTTGCATTATAATCATGATGATCATAGTCAAAATTTATCTAATATAGACACAGGTCGGTAAAATAAATTCTTCTCCCACTCGTAGCAAAGTGACAAAATAACATGCTTAAAGGCTATTTGACTATTGATGTGTGAAATGAAAGTATTATACAAACGATATATAATGTAACAAAAGCCGTTTTTATTTTAGATATTTCACTTTTTTATCGCATTACTAATAATGAATTAAAGAATAACATTATATGTTTATAACATATATTTCTTATGATACTAAATACTTATATGATTAAACCAAGAGACACATTATTTAAATTTCTTTTTAAACAAAAAAACAAGAAAAGAAGATTTTTTCCAAAAATCATCAAAATAAAAAGAAATTTCAATGTATTAAGAGTGATTATAAAATGTCGATACAAATTAAATAAGAAAAATAAATAAATAAAATGTTATGGCATTTATGACGTTATCGTTTTATAAAGAAAAAATTATGATTTTCTTATTTGTAAAATAAGGATCAAATTTGAAAGTTTACTATTAGAAGAGTCACCTAGAAAGATTTAGCGTTTGGCACTCTTGCGGCTGCGTTGATATCTGTCAAGCATACGTATCGCCTCATCTGGGGAGTAGGGGAGCAGATTTATATGTCTATTTACATAGAAAGTAAAACTCTTATCCGATTATAATAGTTCTAAGGGTTAATAACCCTATTAAATTTTTTTTTAGGAATATCCAATTTTCTTTTTAAGGACGTGAACGATTCATGCTCTAATAACTATCTGATACTTCAAATATGCAATATTAAATTATTATTGTTAATTATAAAAATGTTGAGAACACTTCACGAGAAACGCAATAATAATTTCATTCGCCTCTTG